>NW_027227622.1:0-27492 GCF_037783145.1 Equus przewalskii | reverse complement strand
AAACGACCTGTCGCGCATACCGGAACCACCTCTCAGACGAGCCGGAAGCATCTGCCGGACACGCCGGAATCACCTACCGGACTGACCAGAACCACCTGCCGAGCACGCCGGAGCCACCTGTTCGACTCGCTGGAACCACCTGCCGGACAGGCCAATATCAACTGCTGGCTATGCCAGAACCACCTGGGGGACGGTCCGGAATCACCTGCCAGCCATGGCGGAACCACCTCTCAGACGTACCAGAACCACCTGCCGGAGAAGCTGGAAACACGTCCTGGACAGTCTGGAACCACCTGCTGGCCAAGCCTGAACCACCTGCCAAGCACAACGGAACAACCTGCCAGACACGCCAAAATCACCTGCGTGTTATGCCAGAACCACTTGGAGGACTCTCTGGGATGACCTGCCGGGCACGCCGGAACCACGTCTCAGACGTGCCAGAACCATGTGGCGGACAGTCCGGAATCACCTGTTGGGCATGCGCAACCACCTCTGAGACGTACCAGAACCACATGCCGTGCAGGCTGGAACCACCTACCGGACAGACCGGAATCACCTTTCGGGCATGCCGGAACCACCTGTCAGATGTGCCAGAAACACATGCCGGAGACGCAGGAAGCACCTGCCAGGCACGTTGGAACCACCTGCTCAACTCGCCTGAACCATCTGCCGGACATGCCAAAATCACCTGCCGACTATGCCAGAACCACTTGGCGAACACTCCGGAATCACTTGCCGGGCATGCAGGAACCACCTCTCAGACATGCCAGAACCCCGTGCCAATGACCCCGGAAGCACCAGCCGAGCACGCCGGAACCACCTGCTCGACTCGCCAGAACCACCTGCCGATCACGCAAAAATCACCTGCCGGCTACGCCACAACCAGTTGGTGAACACTTTGGAATCACCTGCCAGGCTTGCTGGAACCACCTGCCAGTCATGCCAAAATCACCTGCCAACTACGCCAGAACCGCTTGGCGGACACTGCGGAAACACCTGTCGGGCCGGCTGGAACCACATCTCAGACGTGCCAGAAACGTGTTCATGAGATGCTGGAACCACACCCCGAACAGACGGATACCACCTGCCAGAACCGCCTGAACCACCTGCTGAGCACGCCGGAACCACCTGCTCGACTCACCGGTACCACCTCCCTGACACGCCAAAATCACCTGCTGGGTATGCCAGAACCACTTGCCGGACACTCCGGAATCATCTGCCGGACATGCCGGAACCAGCTCTCAGACACACCAGAACCAAGTGCCGGAGACGCCGGAAGCACCTGCCGAGCATGCCGGAGCCACCTGCTCGACTCGCCAGAAACACCTGCCGGACACGCCAAAATCACCTGCCGGGTATGCCAGAACCACCTGGCGGACACTCCGGAATCACCTGCCGCCCATGCCGGAACCACCTCTCAGACGTGCCGGAAGCACGTGCCAGACAGGCCGGAAACACCTACCGGAAAGACCGGAACCACCTGCCAAGAACGCCGGAGCCACCTGTTCGACTCGCTGGAACCACCTGCCGGACAGGCCAATATCAACTGCTGGCTATGCCAGAACCACCTGGGGGACCGTCCGGGATCACCTGCCAGCCATGGCGGAACCACCTCTCAGACGTACCAGAACCACCTGCCGGAGAAGCTGGAAACACGTCCTGGACAGACTGGAACCACGTGACGGCCATGCCTGAACCACCTGCCGAGCACGGCGGAACCACCTGCCGGACACGCCAAAATCACCTGCGGGCTACGCCAGAACCACTTGGACGACTCTCCGAAATGACCTGCCGGGCATGTTGGAACCACCTCTCAGACGTGCCAGAAGCACGTGGCGGACAGTCCGGAATCACCTGTTGGGCATACGCAACCACCTCTGAGACGTACCAGAACCACGTGTCGTGCACGCGGGAACCACCTACCGGACAGACCGGAATCAACTTTCGGGCATGCCGGAACCACCAGTCAGATGTGCCAGAAACACGTGCCGGAGACGCCGGAAGCACCTGCCGAGCACGTCGCAACCACCTGCTCAACTCGCCTGAACCACCTGCCGGACACGCCCAAATCACCTGCCCGCTACACCAGCACCACTTCGGGGACAAGCCGGAATCACGTGAGGGGCATGCCGGCACATCCTCTCAGACTGAACCTCGTGCCGGACACCACAGAACCACCTGCCGCACAGACCGGAACCACCTGCCGGACACGCCGGAACCACCGGCTCGACCCGCCGGAACGACCGCTGGACATGCAAAATCACCTGCCGGCTACGCCGGAAACACTTGGCGAACACTCCGGAATCACCTGCCGGGCATGCCGGAACCACCTCTCAGATATGCCAGAACCACGTGCCAATGACCCCGGGAGTACCTGCTCGACTCGCCAGAACCACCTGCCGGACACGCAAAAATCAGCTGCCGGCTACGCCACAACCAGTTGGGGAACACTTCGGAATCACCTGCCGGGCTTGCTGGAACCACCTGCCGGTCATGCCAAAATCACCTGTCAACTACGCCAGTACCACTTGGCGGACACTGTGGAAACACCTGTCGGGACGGCCGGAACCACATCTCAGACGTGCCAGAACCATGTGCATGAGATGCTGGAACCACACCCCGAACAGACGGAAAACACATGCCAGACCCGTCTGAACAAACTGCCGAGCACGCCGGAGCCACCTGCTCGACTCGCCGGAACCACCTACCTGACATGCCCAAATCACCAGCCGGGTATGCCAGAACCACTTGGCGGACACTCCGGAATCATCTGCCGGACATGCCGGAACCAGCTCTCAGACACACCAGAACCACGTGCCGGAGACGCCGGAAGCACCTGCCGAGCATGCGGGAGCCACCTGCTCGACTCGCCAGAAACACCTGCCGGACACGCAAAAATCACCTGCCGGGTACGCCAGAACCACCTGGCGGACACTCCGAAACGACCTGTCGCGCATGCCGGAACCACCTCTCAGACGTGCCGGAAGCACGTGCCGGACACGCCGGAATCACCTACCGGACAGACCAGAAACACCTGCCGAGCACGCCGGACCGACCTGTTCGACTCGCTGGAACCACCTGCCGGACAGGCCAATATCAACTGCTGGCTATGCCAGAACCACCTGGGGGACGGTCCGGAATCACCTGCCAGCCATGGCGGAACCACCTCTCAGACGTCCCAGAACCACCTGCGGGAGAAGCTGGAAACACGTCCTGGACAGTCTGGAACCACCTGCTGGCCAAGCCTGAACCACCTGCCAAGCACAACGGAACAACCTGCCAGACACGCCAAAATCACCTGCGTGTTATGCCAGAACCACTTGGAGGACTCTCTGGGATGACCTGCCGGGCATGCCGGAACCACCTCTCAGACGTGCCAGAACCATGTGGCGGACAGTCCGGAATCACCTGTTGGGCATGCGCAACCACCTCTGAGACGTACCAGAACCACATGCCGTGCAGGCTGGAACCACCTACCGGACAGACCGGAATCACCTTTCGGGCATGCCGGAACCACCTGTCAGATGTGCCAGAAACACATGCCGGAGACGCCGGAAGCACCTGCCAAGCACGTTGGAACCACCTGCTCAACTCGCCTGAACCACCTGCCGGACATGCCAAAATCACCTGCCGACTATGCCAGAACCACTTGGCGAACACTCCGGAATCACTTGCCGGGCATGCAGGAACCCCCTCTCAGACATGCCAGAACCCCGTGCCAATGACCCCGGAAGCACCAGCCGAGCACGCCGGAACCACCTGCTCGACTCGCCAGAACCACCTGCCGATCACGCAAAAATCACCTGCCGGCTACGCCACAACCAGTTGGTGAACACTTTGGAATCACCTGCCAGGCTTGCTGGAACCACCTGCCGGTCATGCCAAAATCACCTGCCAACTACGCCAGAACCGCTTGGAGGACACTGCGGAAACACCTGTCGGGCCGGCTGGAACCACATCTCAGACGTGCCAGAAACGTGTTCATAAGATGCTGGAACCACAACCCGAACAGACGGATACCACCTGCCAGAACCGCCTGAACCACCTGCTGAGCACGCCGGAACCACCTGCTCGACTCACCGGTACCACCTCCCTGACACGCCAAAATCACCTGCTGGGTATGCCAGAACCACTTGGCGGACACTCCGGAATCATCTGCCGGACATGCCGGAACCAGCTCTCAGACACACCAGAACCAAGTGCCGGAGACGCCGGAAGCACCTGCCGAGCATGCCGGAGCCACCTGCTCGACTCGCCAGAAACACCTGCCGGACACGCCAAAATCACCTGCCGGGTATGCCAGAACCACCTGGCGGACACTACGGAATCACCTGCCGCGCATGCCGGAACCACCTCTCAGACGTGCCGGAAGCACATGCCAGACAGGCCGGAAACACCTACCGGACAGACCGGAACCACCTGCCAAGAACGCCGGAGCCACCTGTTCGACTCGCTGGAACCACCTGCCGGACAGGCCAATATCAACTGCTGGCTATGCCAGAACCACCTGGGGGACAGTCCGGGATCACCTGCCAGCCATGGCGGAACCACCTCTCAGACGTACCAGAACCACCTGCCGGAGAACCTGGAAACACGTCCTGGACAGACTGGAACCACGTGACGGCCATGCCTGAACCACCTGCCGAGCACTGCGGAACCACCTGCCGGACACTCCAAAATCACCTGCGGGCTACGCCAGAACCACTTGGACGACTCTCCGAAATGACCTGCCGGGCATGTTGGAACCACCTCTCAGACGTGCCAGAAGCACGTGGCGGACAGTCCGGAATCACCTGTTGGGCATACGCAACCACCTCTGAGACGTACCAGAACCACGTGCCGTGCACGCCGGAACCACCTACCGGACAGACCGGAATCAGCTCTTGGGCATGCCGGAACCACCAGTCAGATGTGCCAGAAACACGTGCCGGAGACGCCGGAAGCACCTGCCGAGCACGTCGCAACCACCTGCTCAACTCGCCTGAACCACCTGCCGGACACGCCAAAATCACCTGCCCGCTACACCAGCACCACTTCGGGGACAAGCCGGAATCACGTGAGGGGCATGCCGGCACAGCCTCTCAGACTGAACCTCGTGCCGGACACCACAGAACCACCTGCCGCACAGACCGGAACCACCTGCCGGACACGCCGGAACCACCGGCTCGACCCGCCGGAACGACCGCTGGACATGCAAAATCACCTGCCGGCTACGCCGGAAACACTTGGCGAACACTCCGGAATCACCTGCCGGGCATGCCGGAACCACCTCTCAGATATGCCAGAACCACGTGCCAATGACCCCGGAAGCACCTGCCGAGCACGCCGGAACCACCTGCTCGACTCGCCAGAACCACCTGCCGGACACGCAAAAATCACCTGCCGGCTACGCCACAACCAGTTGGGGAACACTTCGGAATCACCTGCCGGGCTTGCTGGAACCACCTGCCGGTCATGCCAAAATCACCTGCCAACTACGCCAGTACCACTTGGCGGACACTGTGGAAACACCTGTCGGGCCGGCCGGAACCACATCTCAGACGTGCCAGAACCATGTGCCTGAGATGCTGGAACCACACCCCGAACAGACGGAAAACACATGCCAGACCCGTCTGAACAACCTGCCGAGCACGCCGGAGCCACCTGCTCAACTCGCCGGAACCACCTACCTGACATGCCAAAATCACCAGCCGGGTATGCCAGAACCACTTGGCGGACACTCCGGAATCATCTGCCGGACATGCCGGAACCAGCTCTCAGACACACCAGAACCACGTGCCGGAGACGCCGGAAGCACCTGCCGAGCATGCCGGAGCCACATGCTCGACTCGCCAGAAACACCTGCCGGACACGCCAAAATCACCTGCCGGGTATGCCAGAACCACCTGGCGGACACTCCGAAATCACCTGTCGCGCATGCCGGAACCACCTCTCAGACGTGCCGGAAGCACGTGCCGGACACGCCGGAATCACCTACCGGACAGACCGGAAACACTTGCCGAGCACGCCGGAGCCACCTGTTCGACTCGCTGGAACCACCTGCCGGACAGGCCAATATCAACTGCTGGCTATGCCAGAACCACCAGGTGGACGGTCCGGAATCACCTGCCAGCCATGGCGGAACCACCTCTCAGACGTACCAGAACCACCTGCCGGAGACGCCGGAAGCACCTGCCAAGCACGTTGGAACCACCTGCTCAACTCGCCTGAACCACCTGCCGGACATGCCAAAATCACCTGCCGACTATGCCAGAACCGCTTGGCGGACACTGCGGAAACACCTGTCGGGCCGGCTGGAACCACATCTCAGACGTGCCAGAAACGTCTTCATGAGATGCTGGAACCACACCCCGAACAGACGGATACCACCTGCCAGAACCGCCTGAACCACCTGCTGAGCACGCCGGAACCACCTGCTCGACTCACCGGTACCACCTCCCCGACACGGCAAAATCACCTGCTGGGTATGCCAGAACCACTTGGCGGACACTCCGGAATCATCTGCCAGACATGCCGGAACCAGCTCTCAGACACACCAGAACCAAGTGCCGGAGACACCGGAAGCACCTGCCGAGCATGCCGGAGCCACATGCTCGACTCGCCAGAAACACCTGCCGGACACGCCAAAATCACCTGCCGGGTATGCCAGAACCACTTGACGGACACTACGGAATCACCTGCCGCGCATGCCGGAACCACCTTTCAGACGTGCCGGAAGCACGTGCCAGACACGCCGGAAACACCTACCGGACAGACCGGAACCACCTGCCAAGAACGCCGGAGCCACCTGTTCGACTCGCTGGAACCACCTGCCGGACAGGCCAATATCAACTGCTGGCTATGCCAGAACCACCTGGGGGACAGTCCTGGATCACCTGCCAGCCATGGCGGAACCACCTCTCAGACGTACCAGAACCACCTGCCGGAGAAGCTGGAAACACGTCCTGGACAGACTGGAACCACGTGACGGCCATGCCTGAACCACCTGCCGAGCACGGCGGAACCACCTGCCGGACACGCCAAAATCACCTGCGGGCTACGCCAGAACCACTTGGACGACTCTCCGAAATGACCTGCCGGGCATGTTGGAACCACCTCTCAGACGTGCCAGAAGCACGTGGCGGACAGTCCGGAATCACCTGTTGGGCATACGCAACCACCTCTGACACGTACCAGAACCACGTGCCGTGCACGCCGGAACCACCTACCGGACAGACCGGAATCAACTCTTGGGCATGCCGGAACCACCAGTCAGATGTGCCAGAAACACGTGCCGGAGACGCCGGAAGCACCTGCCGAGCACGTCGCAACCACCTGCTCAACTCGCCTGAACCGCCTGCCGGACACGCCAAAATCACCTGCCCGCTACACCAGCACCACTTCGGGGACAAGCCGGAATCACGTGAGGGGCATGCCGGCACAGCCTCTCAGACTGAACCTCCTGCCGGACACCACAGAACCACCTGCCGGACAGACAGGAACCACCTGCCGGACACACCGGAACCACCGGCTCGACCCGCCGGAACGACCGCTGGACATGCAAAATCACCTGCCGGCTACGCCGGAAACACTTGGCGAACACTCCGGAATCACCTGCCGGGCATGCCGGAACCACCTCTCAGATATGCCAGAACCACGTGCCAATGACCCCGGAAGCACCTGCCGAGCACGCCAGAACCACCTGCTCGACTCGCCAGAACCACCTGCCGGACACGCAAAAATCACCTGCCGGCTACGCCACAACCAGTTGGGGAACACTTCGGAATCACCTGCCGGGCTTGCTGGAACCACCTGCCGGTCATGCCAAAATCACCTGCCAACTACGCCAGTACCACTTGGCGGACACTGTGGAAACACCTGTCGGGCCGGCCGGAACCACATCTCAGACGTGCCAGAACCATGTGCATGAGATGCTGGAACCACAACCCGAACAGACGGAAAACACCTGCCAGACCCGTCTGAAGAAACTGCCGAGCACGCCGGAGCCACCTGCTTGACTCGCCGGAACCACCTACCTGACATGCCAAAATCACCAGCCGGGTATGCCAGAACCACTTGGCGGACACTCCGGAATCATCTGCCGGACATGCCGGAACCAGCTCTCAGACACACCAGAACCACGTGCCGGAGACGCCGGAAGCACCTGCCGAGCATGCCGGAGCCACCTGCTTGACTCGCCAGAAACACCTGCCGGACACGCCAAAATCACCTGCCGGGTACGCCAGAACCACCTGGCGGACACTCCGAAACGACCTGTCGCGCATGCCGGAACCACCTCTCAGACGTGCCGGAAGCACGTGCCGGACACACCGGAATCACCTACCGGACAGACCAGAAACACCTGCCGAGCACGCCGGAGCGACCTGTTCGACTCGCTGGAACCACCTGCCGGACAGGCCAATATCAACTGCTGGCTATGCCAGAACCACCTGGGGGACGGTCCGGAATCACCTGCCAGCCATGGCGGAACCACCTCTCAGGCGTACCAGAACCACCTGCGGGAGAAGCTGGAAACACGTCCTGGACAGTCTGGAACCACCTGCTTGCCAAGCCTGAACCACCTGCAAAGCACAACGGAACAACCTGCCAGACACGCCAAAATCACCTGCGTGTTATGCCAGAACCACTTGGAGGACTCTCTGGGATGACCTGCCGGGCATGCCGGAACCACCTCTCAGACGTGCCAGAACCATGTGGCGGACAGTCCGGAATCACCTGTTGGGCATGCGCAACCACCTCTGAGACGTACCAGGACCACATGCCGTGAAGTCTGGAACCACCTACCAGATAGACCGGAATCACCTTTCGGGCATGCCGGAACCACCTGTCAGATGTGAGAGAAACACGTGCCGGAGACGCCGGAAGCACCTGCCAAGCACGTTGGAACCACCTGCTCAACTCGCCAGAACCACCTGCCGGACATGCCAAAATCACCTGCCGACTATGCCAGAACCACTTGGCGAACACTCCGGAATCACTTGCCGGGCATGCAGGAACCACCTCTCAGACATGCCAGAACCCCGTGCCAATGACCCCGGAAGCACCAGCCGAGCACGCCGGAACCACCTGCTCGACTCGCCAGAACCACCTGCCGATCACGCAAAAATCACCTGCCGGCTACGCCACAACCAGTTGGTGAACACTTTGGAATCACCTGCCAGGCTTGCTGGAACCACCTGCCAGTCATGCCAAAATCACCTGCCAACTACGCCAGAACCGCTTGGCGGACACTGCGGAAACACCTGTCGGGCCGGCTGGAACCACATCTCAGACGTGCCAGAAACGTGTTCATGAGATGCTGGAACCACACCCCGAACAGACGGATACCACCTGCCAGAACCGCCGGAACCACCTGCTCGACTCACCGGTACCACGTCCCCGACACGGCAAAATCACCTGCTGGGTATGCCAGAACCACTTGGCGGACACTCCGGAATCATCTGCCGGACATGCCGGAACCAGCTCTCAGACACACCAGAACCAAGTGCCGGAGACGCCGGAAGCACCTGCCGAGCATGCCGGAGCCACCTGCTCGACTCGCCAGAAACACCTGCCGGACACGCCAAAATCACCTGCCGGGTATGCCAGAACCACCTGGCGGACACTGCGGAATCACCTGCCGCGCATGCCGGAACCACCTCTCAGACGTGCCGGAAGCACGTGCCAGACAGGCCGGAAACACCTACCGGACAGACCGGAACCACCTGCCAAGAACGCCGGAGCCACCTGTTCGACTCGCTGGAACCACCTGCCGGACAGGCCAATATCAACTGCTGGCTATGCCAGAACCACCTGGGGGACAGTCCGGGATCACCTGCCAGCCATGGCGGAACCACCTCTCAGACATACCAGAACCACCTGCCGGAGAAGCTGGAAACACGTCCTGGACAGACTGGAACCACGTGACGGCCATGCCTGAACCACCTGCCGAGCACGGCGGAACCACCTGCCGGACACGCCAAAATCACCTGCGGGCTACGCCAGAACCACTTGGACGACTCTCCGAAATGACCTGCCGGGCATGTTGGAACCACCTCTCAGACGTGCCAGAAGCACGTGGCGGACAGTCCGGAATCACCTGTTGGGCATACACAACCACCTCTGAGACGTACCAGAACCACGTGTCGTGCTCGCGGGAACCACCTACCGGACAGACCGGAATCAACTTTCGGGCATGCCGGAACCACCAGTCAGATGTGCCAGAAACACGTGCCGGAGACGCCGGAAGCACCTGCCGAGCACGTCGCAACCACCTGCTCAACTCGCCTGAACCACCTGCCGGACACGCCAAAATCACCTGCCCGCTACACCAGCACCACTTCGGGGACAAGCCGGAATCACGTGAGGGGCATGCCGGCACAGCCTCTCAGACTGAACCTCGTGCCGGACACCACAGAACCACCTGCCGCACAGACCGGAACCACCTGCCGGACACGCCGGAACCACCGGCTCGACCCGCCGGAACGACCGCTGGACATGCAAAATCACCTGCCGGCTACGCCGGAAACACTTGGCGAACACTCCGGAATCACCTGCCGGGCATGCCGGAACCACCTCTCAGATATGCCAGAACCACGTGCCAATGACCCCGGGAGTACCTGCCGAGCACGCCGGAACCACCGGCTCGACTCGCCAGAACCACCTGCCGGACACGCAAAAATCACCTGCCGGCTACGCCACAACCAGTTGGGGAACACTTCGGAATCACCTGCCGGGCTTGATGGAACCACCTGCCGGTCATGCCAAAATCACCTGCCAACTACGCCAGTAACACTTGGCGGACACTGTGGAAACACCTGTCGGGCCGGCCGGAACCACATCTCAGACGTGCCAGAACCATGTGCATGAGATGCTGGAACCACACCCCGAACAGACGGAAAACACATGCCAGACCCGTCTGAACAACCTGCCGAGCACGCCGGAGCCACCTGCTCGACTCGCCGGAACCACCTACCTGACATGCCCAAATAACCAGCCGGGTGTGCCAGAACCACTTGGCGGACACTCCGGAATCATCTGCCGGACATGCCGGAACCAGCTCTCAGACACACCAGAACCACGTGCCGGAGATGCCGGAAGCACCTGCCGAGCATGCCGGAGCCACCTGCTCGACTCGCCAGAAACACCTGCCGGACACGCCAAAATCACCTGCCGGGTACGCCAGAACCACCTGGCGGACACTCCGAAACGACCTGTCGCGCATACCGGAACCACCTCTCAGACGAGCCGGAAGCATCTGCCGGACACGCCGGAATCACCTACCGGACTGACCGGAACCACCTGCCGAGCACGCCGGAGCCACCTGTTCGACTCGCTGGAACCACCTGCCGGACAGGCCAATATCAACTGCTGGCTATGCCAGAACCACCTGGGGGACGGTCCGGAATCACCTGCCAGCCATGGCGGAACCACCTCTCAGACGTACCAGAACCACCTGCCGGAGAAGCTGGAAACACGTCCTGGACAGTCTGGAACCACCTGCTGGCCAAGCCTGAACCACCTGCCAAGCACAACGGAACAACCTGCCAGACACGCCAAAATCACCTGCGTGTTATGCCAGAACCACTTGGAGGACTCTCTGGGATGACATGCCGGGCATGCCAGAACCACCTCTCAGACGTGCCAGAACCATGTGGCGGACAGTCCGGAATCACCTGTTGGGCATGCGCAACCACCTCTGAGACGTACCAGAACCACATGCCGTGCAGGCTGGAACCACCTACCGGACAGACCGGAATCACCTTTCGGGCATGCCGGAACCACCTGTCAGATGTGCCAGAAACACGTGCCGGAGACGCAGGAAGCACCTGCCAGGCACGTTGGAACCACCTGCTCAACTCGCCTGAACCATCTGCCGGACATGCCAAAATCACCTGCCGACTATGCCAGAACCACTTGGCGAACACTCCGGAATCACTTGCCGGGCATGCAGGAACCCCCTCTCAGACATGCCAGAACCCCGTGCCAATGACCCCGGAAGCACCAGCCGAGCATGCCGGAACCACCTGCTCGACTCGCCAGAACCACCTGCCGATCACGCAAAAATCACCTGCCGGCTACGCCACAACCAGTTGGTGAACACTTTGGAATCACCTGCCAGGCTTGCTGGAACCACCTGCCAGTCATGCCAAAATCACCTGCCAACTACGCCAGAACCGCTTGGCGGACACTGCGGAAACACCTGTCGGGCCGGCTGGAACCACATCTCAGACGTGCCAGAAACGTGTTCATAAGATGCTGGAACCACACCCCGAACAGACGGATACCACCTGCCAGAACTGCCTGAACCACCTGCTGAGCACGCCGGAACCACCTGCTCGACTCACCGGTACCACCTCCCTGACACGCCAAAATCACCTGCTGGGTATGCCAGAACCACTTGCCGGACACTCCGGAATCATCTGCCGGACATGCCGGAACCAGCTCTCAGACACACCAGAACCAAGTGCCGGAGACGCCGGAAGCACCTGCCGAGCATGCCGGAGCCACCTGCTCGACTCGCCAGAAACACCTGCCGGACACGCCAAAATCACCTGCCGGGTATGCCAGAACCACCTGGCGGACACTCCGGAATCACCTGCCGCCCATGCCGGAACCACCTCTCAGACGTGCCGGAAGCACGTGCCAGACAGGCCGGAAACACCTACCGGAAAGACCGGAACCACCTGCCAAGAACGCCGGAGCCACCTGTTCGACTCGCTGGAACCACCTGCCGGACAGGCCAATATCAACTGCTGGCTATGCCAGAACCACCTGGGGGACCGTCCGGGATCACCTGCCAGCCATGGCGGAACCACCTCTCAGACGTACCAGAACCACCTGCCGGAGAAGCTGGAAACACGTCCTGGACAGACTGGAACCACGTGACGGCCATGCCTGAACCACCTGCCGAGCACGGCGGAACCACCTGCCGGACACGCCAAAATCACCTGCGGGCTACGCCAGAACCACTTGGACGACTCTCCGAAATGACCTGCCGGGCATGTTGGAACCACCTCTCAGACGTGCCAGAAGCACGTGGCGGACAGTCCGGAATCACCTGTTGGGCATACGCAACCACCTCTGAGACGTACCAGAACCACGTGTCGTGCACGCGGGAACCACCTACCGGACAGACCGGAATCAACTTTCGGGCATGCCGGAACCACCAGTCAGATGTGCCAGAAACACGTGCCGGAGACGCCGGAAGCACCTGCCGAGCACGTCGCAACCACCTGCTCAACTCGCCTGAACCACCTGCCGGACACGCCCAAATCACCTGCCCGCTACACCAGCACCACTTCGGGGACAAGCCGGAATCACGTGAGGGGCATGCCGGCACAGCCTCTCAGACTGAACCTCGTGCCGGACACCACAGAACCACCTGCCGCACAGACCGGAACCACCTGCCGGACACGCCGGAACCACCGGCTCGACCCGCCGGAACGACCGCTGGACATGCAAAATCACCTGCCGGCTACGCCGGAAACACTTGGCGAACACTCCGGAATCACCTGCCGGGCATGCCGGAACCACCTCTCAGATATGCCAGAACCACGTGCCAATGACCCCGGGAGTACCTGCCGAGCACGCCGGAACCACCTGCTCGACTCGCCAGAACCACCTGCCGGACACGCAAAAATCACCTGCCGGCTACGCCACAACCAGTTGGGGAACACTTCGGAATCACCTGCCGGGCTTGCTGGAACGACCTGCCGGTCATGCCAAAATCACCTGCCAACTACGCCAGTACCACTTGGCGGACACTGTGGAAACACCTGTCGGGCCGGCCGGAACCACATCTCAGACGTGCCAGAACCATGTGCATGAGATGCTGGAACCACACCCCGAACAGACGGAAAACACATGCCAGACCCGTCTGAACAACCTGCCGAGCACGCCGGAGCCACCTGCTCGACTCGCCGGAACCACCTACCTGACATGCCCAAATCACCAGCCGGGTGTGCCAGAACCACTTGGCGGACACTCCGGAATCATCTGCCGGACATGCCGGAACCAGCTCTCAGACACACCAGAACCACGTGCCGGAGATGCCGGAAGCACCTGCCGAGCATGCCGGAGCCACCTGCTCGACTCGCCAGAAACACCTGCCGGACACGCCAAAATCACCTGCCGGGTACGCCAGAACCACCTGGCGGACACTCCGAAACGACCTGTCGCGCATGCCGGAACCACCTCTCAGACGTGCCGGAAGCACGTGCCGGACACGCCGGAATCACCTACCGGACAGACCAGAAACACCTGCCGAGCACGCCGGAGCGACCTGTTCGACTCGCTGGAACCACCTGCCGGACAGGCCAATATCAACTGCTGGCTATGCCAGAACCACCTGGGGGACGGTCCGGAATCACCTGCCAGCCATGGCGGAACCACCTCTCAGACGTCCCAGAACCACCTGCGGGAGAAGCTGGAAACACGTCCTGGACAGTCTGGAACCACCTGCTGGCCAAGCCTGAACCACCTGCCAAGCACAACGGAACAACCTGCCAGACACGCCAAAATCACCTGCGTGTTATGCCAGAACCACTTGGAGGACTCTCTGGGATGACCTGCCGGGCATGCCGGAACCACCTCTCAGACGTGCCAGAACCATGTGGCGGACAGTCCGGAATCACCTGTTGGGCATGCGCAACCACCTCTGAGACGTACCAGGACCACATGCCGTGCAGGCTGGAACCACCTACCGGACAGACCGGAATCACCTTTCGGGCATGCCGGAACCACCTGTCAGATGTGCCAGAAACACGTGCCGGAGACGCCGGAAGCACCTGCCAAGCACGTTGGAACCACCTGCTCGACTCGCCTGAACCACCTGCCGATCACGCAAAAATCACCTGCCGGCTACGCCACAACCAGTTGGTGAACACTTTGGAATCACCTGCCAGGCTTGCTGGAACCACCTGCCACTCATGCCAAAATCACCTGCCAACTACGCCAGAACCGCTTGGCGGACACTGCGGAAACACCTGTCGGGCCGGCTGGAACCACATCTCAGACGTGCCAGAAACGTGTTCATGAGATGCTGGAACCACACCCCGAACAGACGGATACCACCTGCCAGAACCGCCTGAACCACCTGCTGAGCACGCCGGAACCACCTGCTCGACTCACCGGTACCACGTCCCCGACACGGCAAAATCACCTGCTGGGTATGCCAGAACCACTTGGCGGACACTCCGGAATCATCTGCCGGACATGCCGGAACCAGCTCTCAGACACACCAGAACCAAGTGCCGGAGACGCCGGAAGCACCTGCCGAGCATGCCGGAGCCACCTGCTCGACTCGCCAGAAACACCTGCCGGACACGCCAAAATCACCTGCCGGGTATGCCAGAACCACCTGGCGGACACTACGGAATCACCTGCCGCGCATGCCGGAACCACCTCTCAGACGTGCCGGAAGCACATGCCAGACAGGCCGGAAACACCTACCGGACAGACCGGAACCACCTGCCAAGAACGCCGGAGCCACCTGTTCGACTCGCTGGAACCACCTGCCGGACAGGCCAATATCAACTGCTGGCTATGCCAGAACCACCTGTGGGACAGTCCGGGATCACCTGCCAGCCATGGCGGAACCACCTCTCAGACGTACCAGAACCACCTGCCGGAGAACCTGGAAACACGTCCTGGACAGACTGGAACCACGTGACGGCCATGCCTGAACCACCTGCCGAGCACGGCGGAACCACCTGCCGGACACTCCAAAATCACCTGCGGGCTACGCCAGAACCACTTGGACGACTCTCCGAAATGACCTGCCGGGCATGTTGGAACCACCTCTCAGACGTGCCAGAAGCACGTGGCGGACAGTCCGGAATCACCTGTTGGGCATACGCAACCACCTCTGACACGTACCAGAACCACGTGTCGTGCACGCGGGAACCACCTACCGGACAGACCGGAATCAACTTTCGGGCATGCCGGAACCACCAGTCAGATGTGCCAGAAACACGTGCCGGAGACGCCGGAAGCACCTGCCGAGCACGTCGCAACCACCTGCTCAACTCGCCTGAACCACCTGCCGGACACGCCAAAATCACCTGCCCGCTACACCAGCACCACTTCGGGGACAAGCCGGAATCACGTGAGGGGCATGCCGGCACAGCCTCTCAGACTGAACCTCATGCCGGACACCACAGAACCACCTGCCGGACAGACCGGAACCACCTGCCGGACACGCCGGAACCACCGGCTCGACCCGCCGGAACGACCGCTGGACATGCAAAATCACCTGCCGGCTACGCCGGAAACACTTGGCGAACACTCCGGAATCACCTGCCGGGCATGCCGGAACCACCTCTCAGATATGCCAGAACCACGTGCCAATGACCCCGGGAGTACCTGCCGAGCACGCCGGAACCACCTGCTCGACTCGCCAGAACCACCTGCCGGACACGCAAAAATCACCTGCCGGCTACGCCACAACCAGTTGGGGAACACTTCGGAATCACCTGCCGGGCTTGCTGGAACGACCTGCCGGTCATGCCAAAATCACCTGCCAACTACGCCAGTACCACTTGGCGGACACTGTGGAAACACCTGTCGGGCCGGCCGGAACCACATCTCAGACGTGCCAGAACCATGTGCATGAGATGCTGGAACCACACCCCGAACAGGCGGAAAACACATGCCAGACCCGTCTGAACAACCTGCCGAGCACGCCGGAGCCACCTGCTCGACTCGCCGGAACCACCTACCTGACATGCCCAAATCACCAGCCGGGTGTGCCAGAACCACTTGGCGGACACTCCGGAATCATCTGCCGGACATGCCGGAACCAGCTCTCAGACACACCAGAACCACGTGCCGGAGATGCCGGAAGCACCTGCCGAGCATGCCGGAGCCACCTGCTCGACTCGCCAGAAACACCTGCCGGACACGCCAAAATCACCTGCCGGGTACGCCAGAACCACCTGGCGGACACTCCGAAACGACCTGTCGCGCATGCCGGAACCACCTCTCAGACGTGCCGGAAGCACGTGCCGGACACGCCGGAATCACCTACCGGACAGACCAGAAACACCTGCCGAGCACGCCGGAGCGACCTGTTCGACTCGCTGGAACCACCTGCCGGACAGGCCAATATCAACTGCTGGCTATGCCAGAACCACCTGGGGGACGGTCCGGAATCACCTGCCAGCCATGGCGGAACCACCTCTCAGACGTCCCAGAACCACCTGCGGGAGAAGCTGGAAACACGTCCTGGACAGTCTGGAACCACCTGCTGGCCAAGCCTGAACCACCTGCCAAGCACAACGGAACAACCTGCCAGACACGCCAAAATCACCTGCGTGTTATGCCAGAACCACTTGGAGGACTCTCTGGGATGACCTGCCGGGCATGCCGGAACCACCTCTCAGACGTGCCAGAACCATGTGGCGGACAGTCCGGAATCACCTGTTGGGCATGCGCAACCACCTCTGAGACGTACCAGGACCACATGCCGTGCAGGCTGGAACCACCTACCGGACAGACCGGAATCACCTTTCGGGCATGCCGGAACCACCTGTCAGATGTGCCAGAAACACGTGCCGGAGACGCCGGAAGCACCTGCCAAGCACGTTGGAACCACCTGCTCGACTCGCCTGAACCACCTGCCGATCACGCAAAAATCACCTGCCGGCTACGCCACAACCAGTTGGTGAACACTTTGGAATCACCTGCCAGGCTTGCTGGAACCACCTGCCACTCATGCCAAAATCACCTGCCAACTACGCCAGAACCGCTTGGCGGACACTGCGGAAACACCTGTCGGGCCGGCTGGAACCACATCTCAGACGTGCCAGAAACGTGTTCATGAGATGCTGGAAGCACACCCCGAACAGACGGATACCACCTGCCAGAACCGCCTGAACCACCTGCTGAGCACGCCGGAACCACCTGCTCGACTCACCGGTACCACGTCCCCGACACGGCAAAATCACCTGCTGGGTATGCCAGAATCACTTGGCGGACACTCCGGAATCATCTGCCGGACATTCCGGAACCAGGTCTCAGACACACCAGAAGCAAGTGCCGGAGACGCCGGAAGCACCTGCCGAGCATGCCGGAGCCACCTGCTCGACTCGCCAGAAACACCTGCCGGACACGCCAAAATCACCTGCCGGGTATGCCAGAACCACCTGGCGGACACTACGGAATCACCTGCCGCGCATGACAGAACCACCTCTCAGACGTGCCGGAAGCACGTGCCTGACAGGCCGGAAACACCTACCGGACAGACCGGAACCACCAGCCAAGAACGCCGGAGCCACCTGTTCGACTCGCTGGAACCACCTGCCGGACAGGCCAATATCAACTTCTGGCTATGCCAGAACCACCTGGGGGACAGTCCGGGATCACCTGCCAGCCATGGCGGAACCACCTCTCAGACGTACCAGAACCACCTGCCGGAGAACCTGGAAACACGTCCTGGACAGACTGGAACCACGTGACGGCCATGCCTGAACCACCTGCCGAGCACGGCGGAACCACCTGCCGGACACGCCAAAATCACCTGCGGGCTACGCCAGAACCACTTGGACGACTCTCCGAAATGACCTGCCGGGCATGTTGGAACCACCTCTCAGACGTGCCAGAAGCACGTGGCGGACAGTCCGGAATCACCTGTTGGGCATACGCAACCACCTCTGAGACGTACGCAGAACCACGTGTCGTGCACGCGGGAACCACCTACCGGACAGACCGGAATCAACTTTCGGGCATGCCGGAACCACCAGTCAGATGTGCCAGAAACACGTGCCGGAGACGCCGGAAGCACCTGCCGAGCACGTCGCAACCACCTGCTCAACTCGCCTGAACCACCTGCCGGACACGCCAAAATCACCTGCCCGCTACACCAGCACCACTTCGGGGACAAGCCGGAATCACGTGAGGGGCATGCCGGTACAGCCTCTCAGACTGAACCTCATGCCGGACACCACAGAACCACCTGCCGGACAGACCGGAACCACCTGCCGGACACGCCGCAACCACCGGCTCGACCCGCCGGAACGACCGCTGGACATGCAAAATCACCTGCCGGCTACACCGGAAACACTTGGCGAACACTCCGGAATCACCTGCCGGGCATGCCGGAACCACCTCTCAGATATGCCAGAACCACGTGCCAATGACCCCGGGAGTACCTGCCGAGCACGCCGGAACCACCGTGCTCGACTCGCCAGAACCACCTGCCGGACACGCAAAAATCACCTGCCGGCTACGCCACAACCAGTTGGGGAACACTTCGGAATCACCTGCCGGGCTTGCTGGAACCACCTGCCGGTCATGCCAAAATCACCTGCCAACTACGCCAGTACCACTTGGCGGACACTGTGGAAACACCTGTCGGGCCGGCCGGAACCACATCTCAGACGTGCCAGAACCATGTGCATGAGATGCTGGAACCACACCCCGAACAGACGGAAATCACCTGCCAGACCCGTCTGAACAACCTGCCGAGCACGCCGGAGCCACCTGCTCGACTCGCCGGAACCACCTACCTGACATGCCCAAATCACCAGCCGGGTGTGCCAGAACCACTTGGCGGACACTCCGGAATCATCTGCCGGACATGCCGGAACCAGCTCTCAGACACACCAGAACCACGTGCCGGAGACGCCGGAAGCACCTGCCGAGCACGTCGCAACCACCTGCTCGAACTCGCCAGAACCACCTGCCGGACACGCCAAAATCACCTGCCCGCTACACCAGCACCACTTCGGGGACAAGCCGGAATCACGTGAGGGGCATGCCGGCACAGCCTCTCAGACTGCAACCTCGTGCCGGACACCACAGAACCACCTGCCGGACAGACCGGAACCACCTGCCGGACACGCCGCGAACCACCGGCTCGACCCGCCGGAACGACCGCTGGACATGCAAAATCACCTGCCGGCTACGCCGGAAACACTTGGCGAACACTCCGGAATCACCTGCCGGGCATGCCGGAACCACCTCTCAGATATGCCAGAACCACGTGCCAATGACCCCGGAAGCACCTGCCGAGCACGCCGGAACCACCGCTCGACTCGCCAGAACCACCTGCCGGACACGCAAAAATCACCTGCCGGCTACGCCACAACCAGTTGGGGAACACTTCGGAATCACCTGCCGGGCTTGCTGGAACCACCTGCCGGTCATGCCAAAATCACCTGCCAACTACGCCAGTACCACTTGGCGGACACTGTGGAAACACCTGTCGGGCCGGCCGGAACCACATCTCAGACGTGCCAGAACCATGTGCATGAGATGCTGGAACCACACCCCGAACAGACGGAAAACACCTGCCAGACCCGTCTGAACAACCTGCCGAGCACGCCGGAGCCACCTGCTCGACTCGCCGGAACCACCTACCTGACATGCCCAAATCACCAGCCGGGTATGCCAGAACCACTTGGCGGACACTCCGGAATCATCTGCCGGACATGCCGGAACCAGCTCTCAGACACACCAGAACCACGTGCCGGAGACGCCGGAAGCACCTGCCGAGCATGCCGGAGCCACCTGCCCGACTCGCCAGAAACACCTGCCGGACACGCCAAAATCACCTGCCGGGTACGCCAGAACCACCTGGCGGACACTCCGAAACGACCTGTCGCGCATGCCGGAACCACCTCTCAGACGTGCCGGAAGCACGTGCCGGACACGCCGGAATCACCCACCGGACAGACCGGAACCACCTGCCGAGCACGCCGGAGCCACCTGTTCGACTCGCTGGAACCACCTGCCGGACAGGCCAATATCAACTGCTGGCTATGCCAGAACCACCTGGGGGACGGTCCGGAATCACCTGCCAGCCATGGCGGAACCACCTCTCAGACGTACCAGAACCACCTGCCGGAGAAGCTGGAAACACGTCCTGGACAGTCTGGAACCACCTGCCGGCCAAGCCTGAACCACCTGCCAAGCACAACGGAACAACCTGCCAGACACGCCAAAATCACCTGCGTGTTATGCCAGAACCACTTGGAGGACTCTCTGGGATGACCTGCCGGGCATGCCGGAACCACCTCTCAGACGTGCCAGAACCATGTGGCGGACAGTCCGGAATCACCTGTTGGGCATGCGCAACCACCTCTGAGACGTACCAGAACCACATGCCGTGCAGGCTGGAACCACCTACCGGACAGACCGGAATCACCTTTCGGGCATGCCGGAACCACCTGTCAGATGTGCCAGAAACACGTGCCGGAGACGCCGGAAGCACCTGCCGAAGCACGTTGGGAACCACCTGCTCCAACTCGCCTGAACCACCTGCCGGACGATGCCAAACAATCCACCTGCCGACTATGCCAGAACCACTTGGCGAACACTCCGGAATCACTTGCCGGGCATGCAGGAACCACCTCCTCAGACATGCCAGAACCCCGTGCCAATGACCCCGGAAGCACCAGCCGAGCACGCCGGAACCACCTGCTCGACTCGCCAGAACCACCTGCCGATCACGCAAAAATCACCTGCCGGCTACGCCACAACCAGTTGGTGAACACTTTGGAATCACCTGCCAGGCTTGCTGGAACCACCTGCCAGTCATGCCAAAATCACCTGCCAACTACGCCAGAACCGCTTGGCGGACACTGCGGAAACACCTGTCGGGCCGGCTGGAACCACATCTCAGACGTGCCAGAAACGTGTTCATGAGATGCTGGAAACCACACCCCGAACAGACGGATACCACCTGCCAGAACCGCCTGAACCACCTGCTGAGCACGCCGGAACCACCTGCTCGACTCACCGGTACCACCTCCCTGACACGCCAAAATCACCTGCTGGGTATGCCAGAACCACTTGGCGGACACTCCGGAATCATCTGCCGGACATGCCGGAACCAGCTCTCAGACACACCAGAACCAAGTGCCGGAGACGCCGGAAGCACCTGCCGAGCATGCCGGAGCCACCTGCTCGACTCGCCAGAAACACCTGCCGGACACGCCAAAATCACCTGCCGGGTATGCCAGAACCACCTGGCGGACACTACGGAATCACCTGCCGCGCATGCCGGAACCACCTCTCAGACGTGCCGGAAGCACGTGCCAGACACGCCGGAAACACCTACCGGACAGACCGGAACCACCTGCCAAGAACGCCGGAGCCACCTGTTCGACTCGCTGGAACCACCTGCCGGACAGGCCAATATCAACTGCTGGCTATGCCAGAACCACCTGGGGACAGTCCGGGATCACCTGCCAGCCATGGCGGAACCACCTCTCAGACGTACCAGAACCACCTGCCGGAGAAGCTGGAAACACGTCCTGGACAGACTGGGACCACGTGACGGCCATGCCTGAACCACCTGCCGAGCACGGCGGAACCACCTGCCGGACACGCCAAAATCACCTGCGGGCTACGCCAGAACCACTTGGACGACTCTCCGAAATGACCTGCCGGGCATGTTGGAACCACCTCTCAGACGTGCCAGAAGCACGTGGCGGACAGTCCGGAATCACCTGTTGGGCATACGCAACCACCTCTGACACGTACCAGAACCACGTGCCGTGCACGCCGAACCACCTACCGGACAGACCGGAATCAACTTTTGGGCATGCCGGAACCACCAGTCAGATGTGCCAGAAACACGTGCCGGAGACGCCGGAAGCACCTGCCGAGCACGTCGCAACCACCTGCTCAACTCGCCTGAACCACCTGCCGGACACGCCAAAATCACCTGCCCGCTACACCAGCACCACTTCGGGGACAAGCCGGAATCACGTGAGGGGCATGCCGGCACAGCCTCTCAGACTGAACCTCGTGCCGGACACCACAGAACCACCTGCCGGACAGACCGGAACCACCTGCCGGACACGCCGGAACCACCGGCTCGACCCGCCGGAACGACCGCTGGACATGCAAAATCACCTGCCGGCTACGCCGGAAACACTTGGCGAACACTCCGGAATCACCTGCCGGGCATGCCGGAACCACCTCTCAGATATGCCAGAACCACGTGCCAATGAACCCGGAGCACCTGCCGAGCACGCCGGAACCACCTGCTCGACTCGCCAGAACCACCTGCCGGACACGCAAAAATCACCTGCCGGCTACGCCACAACCAGTTGGGGAACACTTCGGAATCACCTGCCGGGCTTGCTGGAACCACCTGCCGGTCATGCCAAAATCACCTGCCAACTACGCCAGTACCACTTGGCGGACACTGTGGAAACACCTGTCGGGCCGGCCGGAACACATCTCAGACGTGCCAGAACCATGTGCATGAGATGCTGGAACCACACCCCGAACAGACGGAAACACCTGCCAGACCCGTCTGAACAACCTGCCGAGCACGCCGGAGCCACCTGCTCGACTCGCCGGAACCACCTACCGACATGCCCAAATCACCAGCCGGGTATGCCAGAACCACTTGGCGGACACTCCGGATCATCTGCCGGACATGCCGGAACCAGCTCTCAGACACACCAGAACCACGTGCCGGAGACGCCGGAAGCACCTGCCGAGCATGCCGGAGCCACCTGCTCGACTCCGCCAGAAACACCTGCCGGACACGCCAAAATCACCTGCCGGGTACGCCAGAACCACCTGGCGGACACTCCGAAACGACCTGTCGCGCATGCCGGAACCACCTCTCAGACGTGCCGGAAGCACGTGCCGGACACGCCGGGAATCACCTACCGGACAGACCGGAACCACCTGCCGAGCACGCCGGAGCCACCTGTCGACTCGCTGGAACCACCTGCCGGACAGGCCAATATCAACTGCTGGCTATGCCAGAACCACCTGGGGGACGGTCCGGAATCACCTGCCAGCCATGGCGGAACCACCTCTCAGACGTACCAGAACCACCTGCCGGGAGAAGCTGGAAACACGTCCTGGACAGTCTGGAACCACCTGCCGGCCAAGCCTGAACCACCTGCCAAGCACAACGGAACAACCTGCCAGACACGCCAAAATCACCTGCGTGTTATGCCAGAACCACTTGGAGGACTCTCTGGGATGACCTGCCGGGCATGCCGGAACCACCTCTCAGACGTGCCAGAACCATGTGGCGGACAGTCCGGAATCACCTGTTGGGCATGCGCAACCACCTCTGAGACGTACCAGAACCACATGCCGTGCAGGCTGGAACCACCTACCGGACAGACCGGAATCACCTTCGGGCATGCCGGAACCACCTGCGAGATGTGCCAGAAACACGTGCCGGAGACGCCGGAAGCACCTGCCAAGCACGTTGGAACCACCTGCTCAACTCGCCTGAACCACCTGCCGGACATGCCCAAATCACCTGCCGACTATGCCAGAACCACTTGGCGAACACTCCGGAATCACTTGCCGGGCATGCAGGAACCACCTCTCAGACATGCCAGAACCCCGTGCCAATGACCCCGGAAGCACCAGCCGAGCACGCCGGAACCACCTGCTCGACTCGCCAGAACCACCTGCCGATCACGCAAAATCACCTGCCGGCTACGCCACAACCAGTTGGTGAACACTTTGGAATCACCTGCCAGGCTTGCTGGAACCACCTGCCAGTCATGCCAAAATCACCTGCCAACTACGCCAGAACCGCTTGGCGGACACTGCGGAAACACCTGTCGGGCCGGCTGGAACCACATCTCAGACGTGCCAGAAACGTGTTCATGAGATGCTGGAACCACACCCCGAACAGACGGATACCACCTGCCAGAACCGCCTGAACCACCTGCTGAGCACGCCGGAACCACCTGCTCGACTCACCGGTACCACCTCCCTGACACGCCAAAATCACCTGCTGGGTATGCCAGAACCATCTTGGCGGACACTCCGGAATCATCTGCCGGACATGCCGGAACCAGCTCTCAGACACACCAGAACCAAGTGCCGGAGACGCCGGAAGCACCTGCCGAGCATGCCGGAGCCACCTGCTCGACTCGCCAGAAACACCTGCCGGACACGCCAAAATCACCTGCCGGGTATGCCAGAACCACCTGGCGGACACTACGGAATCACCTGCCGCGCATGCCGGAACCACCTCTCAGACGTGCCGGAAGCACGGGCCAGACACGCCGGAAACACCTACCGGACAGACCGGAACCACCTGCCAAGAACGCCGGAGTCACCTGTTCGACTCGCTGGAACCACCTGCCGGACAGGCCAATATCAACTGCTGGCTATGCCAGAACCACCTGGGGGACAGTCCGGGATCACCTGCCAGCCATGGCGGAACCACCTCTCAGACGTACCAGAACCACCTGCCGGAGAAGCTGGAAACACGTCCTGGACAGACTGGAACCACGTGACGGCCATGCCTGAACCACCTGCCGAGCACGGCGGAACCACCTGCCGGGACACGCCAAAATCACCTGCGGGCTACGCCAGAACCACTTGGACGGACTCTCCGAGACGACCTGCCGGGCATGTCGGAACCACCTCTCACACGTGCCAGAAGCACGTGGCGGACAGTCCGGAATCACCTGTCTTGGGCATACGCAACCACCTCTGAGACGTACCAGAACCACGTGCCGTGCACGTGCCGGAACCACCTACCGGACAGACCGGAATCGACTTTCGGGCATGCCGGAACCACCAGTCAGATGTGCCAAGAACAGTGCCGGAAGACGCCGGAAGCACCTGCCGAGCACGTCGCAACCACTGCTCAACCCGCCTGAACCACCTGCCGGACACGCCAAATGACCTTCCCGCTACACCAGCACCACTTCGGGACAAGCCGGAATCGACGTGAAGGGCATGCCGGCACAGCCTCTCGAGACTGACCTCGTGCCGGACACCACAGAACCACCTGCCGGACAGACCGGACCACCTGCCGGACACGCCAACCACTCGGCCGACCCGCCGGACGACCGCTGGACATGCAAAATCACCTGCCGGCTACGCCGGAAACACTTGGCGAACACTCCGGAATCACCTGCCGGGCATGCCGGAACCACCTCTCAGATATGCCAGAACCACGTGCCAATGACCCCGGAAGCACCTGCCGAGCACGCCGGAACCACCTGCTCGACTCGCCAGAACCACCTGCCGGACACGCAAAAATCACCTGCGGCTACGGCCACAACCAGTTGGGGAACACTTCGGAATCACCTGCCGGGCTTGCTGGACCACCTGCCGGTCATGCCAAAATCACCTGCCAACTACGCCAGTACCACTTGGCGGACACTGTGGAAACACTGTCGGGCCGGCCGGAACCACATCTCAGACGTGCCAGAACCATGTGCATGAGATGCTGGAACCACACCCCGAACAGATCGAAACACCTGCCAGACCCGTCTGAACAACCTGCCGAGCACGCCGGAGCCACCTGCTCGACTCGCCGGAACCACCTACCCCTACATGCCCAAATCACCAGCCGGGTATGCCAGAACCACTTGGCGGACAATCTCCGGAATCATCTGCCGGACATGCCGGAGACCAGCTCTCAGACACACCAGAACCACGTGCCGGAGACGCCGGAAGCATGGCCGAGCATGCCGGAGCCACCTGCTCGACTCGCCAGAAACACCGCCGGACACGCCAAAATCACCTGCCGGGTACGCCAGATACCACCTGGCGGACACATCTCGAAATCACTGGTCGCGCATGCCGGAACCACCTCTCAGACGTGCCGGAAGCACGTGCCGGACACGCCGGAATCACCTACCGGACAGACCGGAACCACCTGCCGAGCACGCCGGAGCCACCTGTTCGACTCGCTGGAACCACCTGCCGGACAGGCCAATATCAACTGCTGGCTATGCCAGAACCACCGGGGACGGTCCGGAATCACCTGCCAGCCATGGCGGAACCACCTCTCACGTACCAGAACCACCTGCCGGAGAAGCTGGAAACACGTCCTGAACAGTCTGGAACCACCTGCCGGCCAAGCCTGAACCACCTGCCAAGCACAACGGAACAACCTGCCAGACACGCCAAAATCACCTGCGTGTTATGCCAGAACCACTTGGAGGACTCTCTGGGATGACCTGCCGGGCATGCCGGTACCACCTCTCACACGTGCCAGAACCATGTGGCGGACAGTCCGGAATCACCTGTTGGGCATGCGCAACCACCTCTGAGACGCACCAGAACCACATGCCGTGCAGGCTGGAACCACCTACCGGACAGACCGGAATCACCTTTCGGGCATGCCGGAACCACCTGTCAGATGTGCCAAGAACACGTGCCGGAGACGCCGGAAGCACCTGCCAAGCACGTTGGAACCACCTGCTCAACTCGCCTGAACCACCTGCCGGACATGCCAAAATCACCTGCCGACTATGCCAGAACCACTTGGCGAACACTCCGGAATCACTTGCCGGGCATGCAGGAACCACCTCTCAGACATGCCAGAACCCCGTGCCAATGACCCCGGAAGCACCAGCCGAGCACGCCGGAACCACCTGCTCCGACTCGCCAGAACCACCTGCCGATCACGCAAAAATCACCTGCCGGCTACGCCACAACCAGTTGGTGAACACTTTGGAATCACCTGCCAGGCTTGCTGGAACCACCTGCCAGTCATGCCAAAATCACCTGCCAACTACGCCATAACCGCTTGGCGGACACTGCGGAAACACC
>NW_027227621.1:0-75618 GCF_037783145.1 Equus przewalskii | reverse complement strand
CTGTAAGAGCACTGTGCAGAGCGAGTTGTTTCTTAGCTTCCCAAAGAGCTGGAAGCAAGATGCTGTGGGGCCCAACTCGCCCTTTGGAAAGAAGCCTGTACGTTGTGCCTTTCGGCTCTAGGGCAAAGAAGCACACCAAGAGCAGAAGTCCTACTTCAGCCAGATCAGGCCTGCAAAGAAACTGCGTTTCACAGGCCTTTGGAAGACATGCTCCCCGGAGGCTGTAAGAGCACTGTGCAGACCGAGCTGTTTCTTAGCTTCCCAAAGAGCTGGAAGCAAGATTCTGTGGGGCCCAACTCGCCCTTTGGAAAGAAGCCTGCACGTTGTGCCTTTCAGCTCTAGGGCAAAGTAGCACGCCCAGAGCAGAAGTCCTACTTCAGCCAGATCAGGCCTGCAAAGAAACTGCGTTTCACAGGCCTTTGGAAGAGATGCTCCCGGTAGGCTGTAAGATCACTGTGCAGAGCGAGTTGTTTCTTAGCTTCCCAAAGAGCTGGAAGCAAGATGCTGTGGGGCCCAACTCGCCCTTTGGAAAGAAGCCTGCACGTTGTGCCTTTCAGCTCTAGGGCAAAGTAGCACACCCAGAGCAGAAGTCCTACTTCAGCCAGATCAGGCCTGCAAAGAAACTGCGTTTCACAGGCCTTTGGAAGAGATGCTCCAGGTAGGCTGTAAGAGCACTGTGCAGAGCGAGTTGTTTCTTAGCTTCCCAAAGAGCTGGAAGCAAGATGCTGTGGGGCCCAACTCGCCCTTTGGAAAGAAGCCTGCACGTTGTGCCTTTCAGCTCTAGGGCAAAGTAGCACACCCAGACTAGAAGTCCTACTTCAGCCAGATCAGGCCTGCAAAGAAACTGCGTTTCACAGGCCTTTGGAAGAGATGTTCCCGGTAGGCTGTAAGAGCACTGTGCAGAGCGAGTTGTTTCTTAGCTTCCCAAAGAGCTGGAAGCAAGATGCTGTGGGGCCCAACTCGCCCTTTGGAAAGAAGCCTGCACGTTGTGCCTTTCAGCTCTAGGGCAAAGTAGCACACCCAGAGCAGAAGTCCTACTTCAGCCAGATCAGGCCTGCAAAGAAACTGCGTTTTACAGGCCTTTGGAAGAGATGCTCCAGGTAGGCTGTAAGAGCACTGTGCAGAGCGAGTTGTTTCTTAGCTTCCCAAAGAGCTGGAAGCAAGATGCTGTGGGGCCCAACTCGCCCTTTGGAAAGAAGCCTGCACGTTGTGCCTTTCAGCTCTAGGGCAAAGTAGCACACCAAGAGCAGAAGTCCTACTTCAGCCAGATCAGGCCTGCAAAGAAACTGCGTTTCACAGGCCTTTGGAAGAGATGTTCCCGGTAGGCTGTAAGAGCACTGTGCAGAGCGAGTTGTTTCTTAGCTTCCCAAAGAGCTGGAAGCAAGATGCTGTGGGGCCCAACTCGCCCTTTGGAAAGAAGCCTGCACGTTGTGCCTTTCAGCTCTAGGGCAAAGTATCACACCCAGAGCAGAAGTCCTACTCCAGCCAGATCAGGCCTGC
This sequence comes from Equus przewalskii, assembly GCF_037783145.1. Lineage (NCBI taxonomy): Eukaryota > Metazoa > Chordata > Mammalia > Perissodactyla > Equidae > Equus > Equus przewalskii. Next base: position 74,118 of record NW_027227621.1, on the reverse strand, counting down.
AAAGAAACTGCGTTTCACAGGCCTTTGGAAGAGATGTTCCCACTAGGCTGTAAGAGCACTGTGCAGAGCGAGTTGTTTCTTAGCTTCCCAAAGAGCTGGAAGCAAGATGCTGTGGGGCCCAACTCGCCCTTTGGAAAGAAGCCTGTACGTTGTGCCTTTCGGCTCTAGGGCAAAGAAGCACACCCAGAGCAGAAGTCCTACTTCAGCCAGATCAGGCCTGCAAAGAAACTGCGTTTCACAGGCCTTTGGAAGACATGCTCCCCGGAGGCTGTAAGAGCACTGTGCAGACCGAGTTGTTTCTTAGCTTCCCAAAGAGCTGGAAGCAAGATTCTGTGGGGCCCAACTCGCCCTTTGGAAAGAAGCCTGCACGTTGTGCCTTTCAGCTCTAGGGCAAAGTAGCACGCCCAGAGCAGAAGTCCTACTTCAGCCAGATCAGGCCTGCAAAGAAACTGCGTTTCACAGGCCTTTGGAAGAGATGTTCCCGGTAGGCTGTAAGAGCACTGTGCAGAGCGAGTTGTTTCTTAGCTTCCCAAAGAGCTGGAAGCAAGATGCTGTGGGGCCCAACTCGCCCTTTGGAAAGAAGCCTGCACGTTGTGCCTTTCAGCTCTAGGGCAAAGTAGCACACCCAGAGCAGAAGTCCTACTTCAGCCAGATCAGGCCTGCAAAGAAACTGCGTTTCACAGGCCTTTGGAAGAGATGTTCCCACTAGGCTGTAAGAGCACTGTGCAGAGCGAGTTGTTTCTTAGCTTGCCAAGGAGATGGAAGCAAGATGCTGTGGGGCCCAACACGCCCTTTGGAAAGAAGCCTGAACATTGTGCCTTTCAGCTCTAGGGCAAAGAAGCACACCCAGAGCAGAAGTACTACTTCAGCCAGATCAGGCCTGCAAAGAAACTGCGTTTCACAGGCCTTTGGAAGAGATGTTCCCGGTAGGCTGTAAGAGCACTGTGCAGAGCGAGTTGTTTCTTAGCTTCCCAAAGAGCTGGAAGCAAGATGCTGTGGGGCCCAACTCGCCCTTTGGAAAGAAGCCTGCACGTTGTGCCTTTCAGCTCTAGGGCAAAGTAGCACACCCAGAGCAGAAGTCCTACTTCAGCCAGATCAGGCCTGCAAAGAAACTGCGTTTCACAGGCCTTTGGAAGAGATGCTCCAGGTAGGCTGTAAGAGCACTGTGCAGAGCGAGTTGTTTCTTAGCTTCCCAAAGAGCTGGAAGCAAGATGCTGTGGGGCCCAACTCGCCCTTTGGAAAGAAGCCTGCACGTTGTGCCTTTCAGCTCTAGGGCAAAGTAGCACACCCAGAGCAGAAGTCCTACTTCAGCCAGATCAGGCCTGCAAAGAAACTGCGTTTCACAGGCCTTTGGAAGAGATGTTCCCGGTAGGCTGTAAGAGCACTGTGCAGAGCGAGTTGTTTCTTAGCTTCCCAAAGAGCTGGAAGCAAGATGCTGTGGGGCCCAACTCGCCCTTTGGAAAGAAGCCTGCACGTTGTGCCTTTCGGCTCTAGGGCAAAGTAGCACACCCAGAGCAGAAGTCCTACTTCAGCCAGATCAGGCCTGCAAAGAAACTGCGTTTTACAGGCCTTTGGAAGAGATGCTCCAGGTAGGCTGTAAGAGCACTGTGCAGAGCGAGTTGTTTCTTAGCTTCCCAAAGAGCTGGAAGCAAGATGCTGTGGGGCCCAACTCGCCCTTTGGAAAGAAGCCTGCACGTTGTGCCTTTCAGCTCTAGGGCAAAGTAGCACACCCAGAGCAGAAGTCCTACTTCAGCCAGATCAGGCCTGCAAAGAAACTGCGTTTCACAGGCCTTTGGAAGAGATGTTCCCGGTAGGCTGTAAGAGCACTGTGCAGAGCGAGTTGTTTCTTAGCTTCCCAAAGAGCTGGAAGCAAGATGCTGTGGGGCCCAACTCGCCCTTTGGAAAGAAGCCTGCACGTTGTGCCTTTCAGCTCTAGGGCAAAGTATCACACCCAGAGCAGAAGTCCTACTCCAGCCAGATCAGGCCTGCAAAGAAACTGCGTTTCACAGGCCTTTGGAAGAGATGTTCCCACTAGGCTGTAAGAGCACTGTGCAGAGCGAGTTGTTTCTTAGCTTCCCAAAGAGCTGGAAGCAAGATGCTGTGGGGCCCAACTCGCCCTTTGGAAAGAAGCCTGTACGTTGTGCCTTTCGGCTCTAGGGCAAAGAAGCACACCCAGAGCAGAAGTCCTACTTCAGCCAGATCAGGCCTGCAAAGGAACTGCGTTTCACAGGCCTTTGGAAGACATGCTCCCCGGAGGCTGTAAGAGCACTGTGCAGACCGAGTTGTTTCTTAGCTTCCCAAAGAGCTGGAAGCAAGATTCTGTGGGGCCCAACTCGCCCTTTGGAAAGAAGCCTGCACGTTGTGCCTTTCAGCTCTAGGGCAAAGTAGCACGCCCAGAGCAGAAGTCCTACTTCAGCCAGATCAGGCCTGCAAAGAAACTGCGTTTCACAGGCCTTTGGAAGAGATGTTCCCGGTAGGCTGTAAGAGCACTGTGCAGAGCGAGTTGTTTCTTAGCTTCCCAAAGAGCTGGAAGCAAGATGCTGTGGGGCCCAACTCGCCCTTTGGAAAGAAGCCTGCACGTTGTGCCTTTCAGCTCTAGGGCAAAGTAGCACACCCAGAGCAGAAGTCCTACTTCAGCCAGATCAGGCCTGCAAAGAAACTGCGTTTCACAGGCCTTTGGAAGAGATGTTCCCACTAGGCTGTAAGAGCACTGTGCAGAGCGAGTTGTTTCTTAGCTTGCCAAGGAGATGGAAGCAAGATGCTGTGGGGCCCAACACGCCCTTTGGAAAGAAGCCTGAACATTGTGCCTTTCAGCTCTAGGGCAAAGAAGCACACCCAGAGCAGAAGTACTACTTCAGCCAGATCAGGCCTGCAAAGAAACTGCGTTTCACAGGCCTTTGGAAGAGATGTTCCCGGTAGGCTGTAAGAGCACTGTGCAGAGCGAGTTGTTTCTTAGCTTCCCAAAGAGCTGGAAGCAAGATGCTGTGGGGCCCAACTCGCCCTTTGGAAAGAAGCCTGCACGTTGTGCCTTTCAGCTCTAGGGCAAAGTAGCACACCCAGAGCAGAAGTCCTACTTCAGCCAGATCAGGCCTGCAAATAATCTGCGTTTCACAGGCCTTTGGAAGAGATGCTCCCGGTAGGCTGTAACAGCACTGTGCAGAGCGAGTTGTTTCTTAGCTTCCCAAAGAGCTGGAAGCAAGATGCTCTGGGGCCCAAGTCGCCCTTTGGAAAGAAGCCTGCACGTTGTGCCTTTTAGCTCTAGGGCAAAGTAGCACACCCAGAGCAGAAGTCCTACTTCAGCCAGATCAGGCCTGCAAAGAAACTGCGTTTCACAGGCCTTTGGAAGAGATGTTCCCGGTAGGCTGTGAGAGCACTGTGCAGAGCGAGTTGTTTCTTAGCTTCCCAAAGAGCTGGAAGCAGGATGCTGTGGGGCCCAACTCGCCCTTTGGAATGAAGCCTGCACGTTGTGCCTTTCAGCTCTAGGGCAAAGTATCACACCCAGAGCAGAAGTCCTACTCCAGCCAGATCAGGCCTGCAAAGAAACTGCGTTTCACAGGCCTTTGGAAGAGATGTTCCCACTAGGCTGTAAGAGCACTGTGCAGAGCGAGTTGTTTCTTAGCTTCCCAAAGAGCTGGAAGCAAGATGCTGTGGGCCCAACTCGCCCCATTTAAAGAAGCCTGCACCTTGTGCCTTTCAGCTCTAGGGCAAAGTAGCACACCCAGAGCAGAAGTCCTACTTCAGCCAGATCAGGCCTGCAAAGAAACTGCGTTTCACAGGCCTTTGGAAGACATGCTCCCCGGAGGCTGTAAGAGCACTGTGCAGAGCGAGTTGTTTCTTAGCTTCCCAAAGATCTGGAAGCAAGATGCTGTGGGGCCCAACTCGCCCTTTGGAAAGAAGCCTGCACGTTGTGCCTTTCAGCTCTAGGGCAAAGTAGCACACCCAGAGCAGAAGTCCTACTTCAGGCAGATCAGGCCTGCCAAGAAACTGCGTTTCACAGGCCTTTGGAAGAGATTTTCCTGGCAGGCTGTAAGAACACTGTGCAGAGCGAGTTGTTTCTTAGCTTCCCAAAGAGCTGGAAGCAAGATGCTGTGGGGCCCAACTCGCCCTTTCGAATGAAGCCTGCACTTTGTGCCTTTCAGCTCTAGGGCCAATTAGCACACCCAGAGCAGAAGTCCTACTTCAGCCAGATCAGGCCTGCAAAGAAACTGCGTTTCACAGGCCTTTGGAAGAGATGTTCCTGATAGGCTGTAAGAGCACTGTGCAGAGCGAGTTGTTTCTTAGCTTCCCAAAGAGCTGGAAGCAAGATGCTGTGGGGCCCAACTCGCCCTTTGGAAAGAAGCCTGAACATTGTGCCTTTCAGCTCTAGGGCAATGTAGCACACTCAGAGCAGAAGTTCTACTTCAGCCAGATCAGGCCTGCAAAGAAACTGCGTTTCACAGGTCGCTGGAAGAGACCTTACCGGTAGGCTGTAAGAGCACTGTGCAGAGAAGGTTGTTTCTTACATTCGGAAATAGCTGGAAGCAAGAAGCTGTGGGGCCAAACTCACCCTTTGGAAAGAAGCCTGCACGTTGTGCCTTTCAGCTCTAGGGCAAAGTAGCACACCCAGAGCAGAAGTCCTACTTCATCCAGATCAGGCCTGCAAAGAAACTGCGTTTCACAGGCCTTTGGAAGAGAAGTTCCCGGTAGGCTGTTAGAGCACTGAGCAGAGCGAGTTGTTTCTTAGCTTGCCAAGGAGCTGGAAGCAAGATGCTGTGGGGCCCAACTCGCCCTTTGGAAAGAAGCCTGCACGTTGTGCCTTTCAGCTCTAGGGCAAAGAAGCACACCCAGAGCAGAAGTCCTACTTCAGGCAGATCAGGCCTGCAAAGAAACTGCGTTTCACAGGCCTTTGGAAGAGATGTTCCCACTAGGCTGTAAGAGCACTGTGCAGAGCGAGTTGTTTCTTAGCTTCCCAAAGAGCTGGAAGCAAGATGCTGTGGGGCCAAACTCGCCCTTTGGAAAGAAGCCTGCACGTTGTGCCTTTCAGCTCTAGGGCAAAGTAGCACACCCAGAGCAGAAGTCCTACTTCAGCCAGATCAGGCCTGCAAAGAAACTGCGTTTCACAGGCCTTTGGAAGAGATGCTCCAGGTAGGCTGTAAGAGCACTGTGCAGAGCGAGTTGTTTCTTAGCTTCCCAAAGAGCTGGAAGCAAGATGCTGTGGGGCCCAACTCGCCCTTTGGAAAGAAGCCTGCACGTTGTGCCTTTCAGCTCTAGGGCAAAGTATCACACCCAGAGCAGAAGTCCTACTCCAGCCAGATCAGGCCTGCAAAGAAACTGCGTTTCACAGGCCTTTGGAAGAGATGTTCCTGGCAGGCTGTAAGAGCACTGTGCAGAGCGAGTTGTTTCTTAGCTTCCCAAAGAGCTGGAAGCAAGATGCTGTGGGCCCCAACTCGCCCTTTCGAATGAAGCCTGCACGTTGTGCCTTTCAGCTCTAGGGCCAATTAGCACACCCAGAGCAGAAGTCCTACTTCAGCCAGATCAGGCCTGCAAAGAAGCTGCGTTTCCCAGGCCTTTGGAAGAGATGTTTCCGGTAGGCTGTAAGTACACTGTGCAGAGGAGTGGTTTCTTAGCTTCCCAAAGAGCTGGAAGCAAGATGCTGTGGGGCCCAACTCGCCCTTTGGAAAGAAGCCTGTACGTTGTGCCTTTCAGCTCTAGGGCAAAGTAGCACACCCAGAGCAGAAGTCCTACTTCAGCCAGATCAGGCCTGCAAAGAAACTGCGTTTCACAGGCCTTTGGAAGAGATGCTCCCGGTAGGCTGTAAGAGCACTGTGCAGAGCGAGTTGTTTCTTAGCTTCCCAAAGAGCTGGAAGCAAGATGCTGTGGGGCCCAACTCGCCCTTTGGAAAGAAGCCTGCACGTTGTGCCTTTCAGCTCTAGGGCAAAGTAGCACACCCAGAGCAGAAGTCCTACTTCAGGCATATCAGGCCTGCAAAGAAACTGCGTTTCACAGGCCTTTGGAAGAGATGTTCCTGGCAGGCTGTAAGAGCTCTGTTCAGACCGAGTTGTTTCTTAGCTTCCCAAAGAGCTGGAAGCAAGATGCTGTGGGGCCCAACTCGCCCTTTCGAATGAAGCCTGCACGTTGTGCCTTTCAGCTCTAGGGCCAATTAGCACACCCAGAGCAGAAGTCCTACTTCAGCCAGATCAGGCCTGCAAAGAAGCTGCGTTTCCCAGGCCTTTGGAAGAGAAGTTTCCGGTAGTCTGTAAGTACACTGTGCAGAGCGAGTGGTTTCTTAGCTTCCCAAAGAACTGGAAGCAAGATGCTGTGGGGCCCAACTCGCCCTTTGGAAAGAAGCCTGCACTTTGTGCCTTTCAGCTCTAGGGCAAAGTAGCACAACAGAGCAGAAGTCCTACTTCAGCCAGATCAGGCCTGCAAAGAAACTGCGTTTCACAGGCCTTTGGAAGAGATGTTCCCGGTAGGCTGTAAGAGCACTGTGCAGAGCGAGTTGTTTCCTAGCTTCCCAAAGAGCTGGAAGCAAGATGCTGTGGGGCCCAACTCGCCCTTTGGAAAGAAGCCTGAACGTTGTGCCTTTCAGCTCTAGGGCAAAGTATCACACCCAGAGCAGAAGTCCTACTCCAGCCAGATCAGGCCTGCAAAGAAACTGCGTTTCCCAGGCCTTTGGAAGAGATGTTCCCACTAATCTGTAAGAGCACTGTGCAGAGCGAGTTGTTTCTTAGCTTCCCAAAGAGCTGGAAGCAAGATGCTGTGGGGCCCAACTCGCCCTTTGGAAAGAAGCCTGCACGTTGCGCCTTTCGGCTCAAGGGCAAAGTAGCACACCCAGAGCAGAAGTCCTACTTCAGCCAGATCAGGCCTGCAAAGAAACTGCGTTTCACAGGCCTTTGGAAGACATGCTCCCCGGAGGCTGTAAGAGCTCTGTGCAGAGCGAGTTGTTTCTTAGCTTCCCAAAGAGCTGGAAGCAAGATGCTGTGGGGCCCAACTCGCACTTTCGAAAGAAGCATGCACGTTGTGCCTTTCAGCTCTAGGGCAAAGTAGCACACCCAGAGCAGAAGTCCTACTTCAGCCAGATCAGGCCTGCAAAGAAACTGCGTTTAACCAGGCCTTTGGAAGAGATGTTCCCGGTAGGCTGTAAGAGCACTGTGCAGAGCGAGTTGTTTCTTAGCTTCCCAAAGAGCTGGAAGCAAGATGCTGTGGGGCCCAACTCGCCCTTTGGAAAGAAGCCTGAACATTGTGCCTTTCAGCTCTAGGGCAATGTAGCACACTCAGAGCAGAAGTTCTACTTCAGCCAGATCAGGCCTGCAAAGAAACTGCGTTTCACAGGTCTCTGGAAGAGACATTCCCGGTAGGCTGTAAGAGCACTGTGCAGAGAAGGTTGTTTCTTACATTCGGAAATAGCTGGAAGCAAGAAGCTGTGGGGCCAAACTCACCCTTTGGAAAGAAGCCTGCACGTTGTGCCTTTCAGCTCTAGGGCAAAGTAGCACACCCAGAGCAGAAGTCCTACTTCATCCAGATCAGGCCTGCAAAGAAACTGCGTTTCACAGGCCTTTGGAAGAGATGCTCCCGGTAGGCTGTAAGAGCACTGTGCAGAGCGAGTTGTTTCTTAGCTTCCCAAAGAGCTGGAAGCAAGATGCTGTGGGGCCCAACTCGCCCTTTGGAAAGAAGCCTGCACGTTGTGCCTTTCAGCTCTAGGGCAAAGTAGCACACCCAGAGCAGAAGTCCTACTTCAGGCAGATCAGGCCTGCAAAGAAACTGCGTTTCACAGGCCTTTGGAAGAGATGTTCCTGGCAGGCTGTAAGAGCACTGTGCAGAGCGAGTTGTTTCTTAGCTTCCCAAAGAGCTGGAAGCAAGATGCTGTGGGGCCCAACTCGCCCTTTCGAATGAAGCCTGCACGTTGTGCCTTTCAGCTCTAGGGCCAATTAGCACACCCAGAGCAGAAGTCCTACTTCAGCCAGATCAGGCCTGCAAAGAAGCTGCGTTTCCCAGGCCTTTGGAAGAGATGTTTCCGGTAGGCTGTAAGTACACTGTGCAGAGCGAGTGGTTTCTTAGCTTCCCAAAGAGCTGGAAGCAAGATGCTGTGGGGCCCAACTCGCCCTTTGGAAAGAAGCCTGCACGTTGTGCCTTTCAGCTCTAGGGCAAAGTATCACACCCAGAGCAGAAGTCCTACTCCAGCCAGATCAGGCCTGCAAAGAAACTGCGTTTCACAGGCATTTGGAAGAGATGTTCCCACTAGGCTGTAAGAGCACTGTGCAGAGCGAGTTGTTTCTTAGCTTCCCAAAGAGCTGGAAGAAAGATGCTGTGGGGCCCAACTCGCCCCTTGGAAAGAAGCCTGCACGTTGTGCCTTTCAGCTCTAGGGCAATGTAGCACACCCAGAGCAGAAGTCCTACTTCAGCCAGATCAGGCTTGCAAAGAAACTGCGTTTCACAGGCCTTTGGAAGAGATGTTCCCGGTAGGCTGTAAGAGCACTGTGCAGAGCGAGCTGTTTCTTAGCTTCCCAAAGAGCTGGAAGCAAGATGCTCTGGGGCCCAACTCACCCTTTGGAAAGAAGCCTGCACGTTGTGCCTTTCAGCTCTAGGGCAAAGTAGCACACCCAGAGCAGAAGTCCTACTTCAGCCAGATCAGGCCTGCAAAGAAACTGCGTTTCACAGGCCTTTGGAAGAGATGTTCCCGGTAGGCTGTAAGAGCACTGTGCAGAGCGAGTTGTTTCTTAGCTTCCCAAAGAGCTGGAAGCAAGATGCTGTGGGGCCCAACTCGCCCTTTGGAAAGAAGCCTGCACGTTGTGCCTTTCAGCTCTAGGGCAAAGTAGCACACCCAGAGCAGAAGTCCTACTTCAGCCAGATCAGGCCTGCAAAGAATCTGCGTTTCACAGGCCTTTGGAAGAGATGCTCCCGGTAGGCTGTAAGAGCACTGTGCAGAGCGAGTTGTTTCTTAGCTTCCCAAAGAGCTGGAAGCAAGATGCTCTGGGGCCCAACTCGCCCTTTGGAAAGAAGCCTGCACGTTGTGCCTTTTAGCTCTAGGGCAAAGTAGCACACCCAGAGCAGAAGTCCTACTTCAGCCAGATCAGGCCTGCAAAGAAACTGCGTTTCACAGGCCTTTGGAAGAGATGTTCCTGGTAGGCTGTGAGAGCACTGTGCAGAGCGAGTTGTTTCTTAGCTTCCCAAAGAGCTGGAAGCAGGATGCTGTGGGGCCCAACTAGCCCATTGGAATGAAGCCTGCACGTTGTGCCTTTCAGCTCTAGGGACAATTAGCACACCCAGAGCAGAAGTCCTACTTCAGCCAGATCAGGCCTGCAAAGAAACTTCGTTACACAGTCCTTTGGAAGAGATGTTCCCAATAGGCTGTAAGAGCACTAGGCAGAGCGAGTTGTTTCTTAGCTTCCCAAAGAGCTGGAAGCAAGATGCTGTGGGGCCCAAATCGCCATTTGGAAAGAAGACTGCACGTTGTGCCTTTCAGCTCTAGGGCAAAGTAGCGAACCCAGAGCAGAAGTCCTACTTCAGCCAGATCAGGCCTGCAAAGAAACTGCCTTTCACAGGCCTTTGGAAGAGATGTTCCCGGTAGGCTGTAAGAGCACTGTGCAGAGCGAGTTGTTTCTTAGCTTCCCAAAGAGCTGGAAGCAAGATGCTGTGGGGCCCAACTCGCCCTTTGGAAAGAAGCCTGTACGTTGTGCCTTTCGGCTCTAGGGCAAAGAAGCACACCAAGAGCAGAAGTCCTACTTCAGCCAGATCAGGCCTGCAAAGAAACTGCGTTTCACAGGCCTTTGGAAGACATGCTCCCCGGAGGCTGTAAGAGCACTGTGCAGACCGAGCTGTTTCTTAGCTTCCCAAAGAGCTGGAAGCAAGATTCTGTGGGGCCCAACTCGCCCTTTGGAAAGAAGCCTGCACGTTGTGCCTTTCAGCTCTAGGGCAAAGTAGCACGCCCAGAGCAGAAGTCCTACTTCAGCCAGATCAGGCCTGCAAAGAAACTGCGTTTCACTGGCCTTTGGAAGAGATGCTCCCGGTAGGCTGTAAGATCACTGTGCAGAGCGAGTTGTTTCTTAGCTTCCCAAAGAGCTGGAAGCAAGATGCTGTGGGGCCCAAGTCGCCCTTTGGAAAGAAGCCTGCACGTTGTGCCTTTCAGCTCTAGGGCAAAGTAGCACACCCAGAGCAGAAGTCCTACTTCAGCCAGATCAGGCCTGCAAAGAAACTGCGTTTCACAGGCCTTTGGAAGAGATGCTCCAGGTAGGCTGTAAGAGCACTGTGCAGAGCGAGTTGTTTCTTAGCTTCCCAAAGAGCTGGAAGCAAGATGCTGTGGGGCCCAACTCGCCCTTTGGAAAGAAGCCTGCACGTTGTGCCTTTCAGCTCTAGGGCAAAGTAGCACACCCAGAGCAGAAGTCCTACTTCAGCCAGATCAGGCCTGCAAAGAAACTGCGTTTCACAGGCCTTTGGAAGAGATGTTCCCGGTAGGCTGTAAGAGCACTGTGCAGAGCGAGTTGTTTCTTAGCTTCCCAAAGAGCTGGAAGCAAGATGCTGTGGGGCCCAACTCGCCCTTTGGAAAGAAGCCTGCACGTTGTGCCTTTCGGCTCTAGGGCAAAGTAGCACACCCAGAGCAGAAGTCCTACTTCAGCCAGATCAGGCCTGCAAAGAAACTGCGTTTTACAGGCCTTTGGAAGAGATGCTCCAGGTAGGCTGTAAGAGCACTGTGCAGAGCGAGTTGTTTCTTAGCTTCCCAAAGAGCTGGAAGCAAGATGCTGTGGGGCCCAACTCGCCCTTTGGAAAGAAGCCTGCACGTTGTGCCTTTCAGCTCTAGGGCAAAGTAGCACACCCAGAGCAGAAGTCCTACTTCAGCCAGATCAGGCCTGCAAAGAAACTGCGTTTCACAGGCCTTTGGAAGAGATGTTCCCGGTAGGCTGTAAGAGCACTGTGCAGAGCGAGTTGTTTCTTAGCTTCCCAAAGAGCTGGAAGCAAGATGCTGTGGGGCCCAACTCGCCCTTTGGAAAGAAGCCTGCACGTTGTGCCTTTCAGCTCTAGGGCAAAGTATCACACCCAGAGCAGAAGTCCTACTCCAGCCAGATCAGGCCTGCAAAGAAACTGCGTTTCACAGGCCTTTGGAAGAGATGTTCCCACTAGGCTTTAAGAGCACTGTGCAGAGCGAGTTGTTTCTTAGCTTCCCAAAGAGCTGGAAGCAAGATGCTGTGGGGTCCAACTCGCCCTTTGGAAAGAAGCCTGTACGTTGTGCCTTTCGGCTCTAGGGCAAAGAAGCACACCCAGAGCAGAAGTCCTACTTCAGCCAGATCAGGCCTGCAAAGGAACTGCGTTTCACAGGCCTTTGGAAGACATGCTCCCCGGAGGCTGTAAGAGCACTGTGCAGACCGAGTTGTTTCTTAGCTTCCCAAAGAGCTGGAAGCAAGATTCTGTGGGGCCCAACTCGCCCTTTGGAAAGAAGCCTGCACGTTGTGCCTTTCAGCTCTAGGGCAAAGTAGCACGCCCAGAGCAGAAGTCCTACTTCAGCCAGATCAGGCCTGCAAAGAAACTGCGTTTCACAGGCCTTTGGAAGAGATGTTCCCGGTAGGCTGTAAGAGCACTGTGCAGAGCGAGTTGTTTCTTAGCTTCCCAAAGAGCTGGAAGCAAGATGCTGTGGGGCCCAACTCGCCCTTTGGAAAGAAGCCTGCACGTTGTGCCTTTCGGCTCTGGGGCAAAGTAGCACACCCAGAGCAGAAGTCCTACTTCAGCCAGATCAGGCCTGCAAAGAAACTGCGTTTTACAGGCCTTTGGAAGAGATGCTCCAGGTAGGCTGTAAGAGCACTGTGCAGAGCGAGTTGTTTCTTAGCTTCCCAAAGAGCTGGAAGCAAGATGCTGTGGGGCCCAACTCGCCCTTTGGAAAGAAGCCTGCACGTTGTGCCTTTCAGCTCTAGGGCAAAGTAGCACACCCAGAGCAGAAGTCCTACTTCAGCCAGATCAGGCCTGCAAAGAAACTGCGTTTCACAGGCCTTTGGAAGAGATGTTCCCGGTAGGCTGTAAGAGCACTGTGCAGAGCGAGTTGTTTCTTAGCTTCCCAAAGAGCTGGAAGCAAGATGCTGTGGGGCCCAACTCGCCCTTTGGAAAGAAGCCTGCACGTTGTGCCTTTCAGCTCTAGGGCAAAGTATCACACCCAGAGCAGAAGTCCTACTCCAGCCAGATCAGGCCTGCAAAGAAACTGCGTTTCACAGGCCTTTGGAAGAGATGCTCCAGGTAGGCTGTAAGAGCACTGTGCAGAGCGAGTTGTTTCTTAGCTTCCCAAAGAGCTGGAAGCAAGATGCTGTGGGCCCAACTCGCCCCTTTTAAAGAAGCCTGCACGTTGTGCCTTTCAGCTCTAGGGCAAAGTAGCACACCCAGAGCAGAAGTCCTACTTCAGCCAGATCAGGCCTGCAAAGAAACTGCGTTTCACAGGCCTTTGGAAGACATGCTCCCCGGAGGCTGTAAGAGCACTGTGCAGAGCGAGTTGTTTCTTAGCTTCCCAAAGATCTGGAAGCAAGATGCTGTGGGGCCCAACTCGCCCTTTGGAAAGAAGCCTGCACGTTGTGCCTTTCAGCTCTAGGGCAAAGTAGCACACCCAGAGCAGAAGTCCTACTTCAGGCAGGTCAGGCATGCAAAGAAACTGCGTTTAACAGGCCTTTGGAAGAGATGTTCCCGGTAGGCTGTAAGAGCACTGTGCAGAGCGAGTTGTTTCTTAGCTTCCCAAAGAGCTGGAAGCAAGATGCTGTGGGGCCCAACTCGCCCTTTGGAAAGAAGCCTGCACGTTGTGCCTTTCAGCTCTAGGGCAAAGTAGCACACCCAGAGCAGAAGTCCTACTTCAGCCAGATCAGGCCTGCAAAGAAACTGCGTTTCACAGGCCTTTGGAAGAGATGCTCCAGGTAGGCTGTAAGAGCACTGTGCAGAGCGAGTTGTTTCTTAGCTTCCCAAAGAGCTGGAAGCAAGATGCTGTGGGGCCCAACTCGCCCTTTGGAAAGAAGCCTGCACGTTGTGCCTTTCAGCTCTAGGGCAAAGTAGCACACCCAGAGCAGAAGTCCTACTTTAGCCAGATCAGGCCTGCAAAGAAACTGCGTTTCACAGGCCTTTGGAAGAGATGTTCCCACTAGGCTGTAAGAGCACTGTGCAGAGCGAGTTGTTTCTTAGCTTGCCAAGGAGCTGGAAGCAAGATGCTGTGGGGCCCAACACGCCCTTTGGAAAGAAGCCTGAACATTGTGCCTTTCAGCTCTAGGGCAAAGTAGCACACCCAGAGCAGAAGTCCTACTTCAGCCAGATCAGGCCTGCAAAGAATCTGCGTTTCACAGGCCTTTGGAAGAGATGCTCCCGGTAGGCTGTAAGAGCACTGTGCAGAGCGAGTTGTTTCTTAGCTTCCCAAAGAGCTGGAAGCAAGATGCTCTGGGGCCCAAGTCGCCCTTTGGAAAGAAGCCTGCACGTTGTGCCTTTTAGCTCTAGGGCAAAGTAGCACACCCAGAGCAGAAGTCCTACTTCAGCCAGATCAGGCCTGCAAAGAAACTGCGTTTCACAGGCCTTTGGAAGAGATGTTCCCGGTAGGCTGTGAGAGCACTGTGCAGAGCGAGTTGTTTCTTAGCTTCCCAAAGAGCTGGAAGCAGGATGCTGTGGGGCCCAACTCGCCCTTTGGAATGAAGCCTGCACGTTGTGCCTTTCAGCTCTAGGGCCAATTAGCACACCCAGAGCAGAAGTCCTACTTCAGCCAGATCAGGCCTGCAAATAAGCTGCGTTTCCCAGGCCTTTGGAAGAGATGTTTCACGTAGGCTGTAAGTACACTGTGCAGAGCGAGTGGTTTCTTAGCTTCCCAAAGAGCTGGAAGCAAGATGCTGTGGGGCCCACCTCGCCCTTTGGAAAGAAGCCTGCACGTTGTGCCTTTCAGCTCTAGGGCAAAGTAGCACACCCAGAGCAGAAGTCCTACTTCAGCCAGATCAGGTCTGCAAAGAAACTTCGTTACACAGTCCTTTTGAAGAGATGTTCCCAATAGGCTGTAAGAGCACTAGGCAGAGCGAGTTGTTTCTTAGCTTCCCAAAGAGCTGGAAGCAAGACGCTGTGGGGCCCAAATCGCCATTTGGAAAGAAGATTGCACGTTGTGCCTTTCAGCTCTAGGGCAAAGTAGCGAACCCAGAGCAGAAATCCTACTTCAGCCAGATCAGGCCTGCAAAGAAACTGCCTTTCACAGGACTTTGGAAGAGATGTTCCCGGTAGGCTGTAAGAGCACTGTGCAGAGCGAGTTGTTTCTTAGCTTCCCAAAGAGCTGGAAGCAAGATGCTGTGGGGCCCAACTCGCCCTTTGGAAAGAAGCCTGTACGTTGTGCCTTTCGGCTCTAGGGCAAAGAAGCACACCCAGAGCAGAAGTCCTACTTCAGCCAGATCAGGCCTGCAAAGAAACTGCGTTTAACAGGCCTTTGGAAGACATGCTCCCCGGAGGCTGTAAGAGCACTGTGCAGACCGAGTTGTTTCTTAGCTTCCCAAAGAGCTGGAAGCAAGATTCTGTGGGGTCCAACTCGCCCTTTGGAAAGAAGCCTGCACGTTGTGCCTTTCAGCTCTAGGGCAAAGTAGCACGCCCAGAGCAGAAGTCCTACTTCAGCCAGATCAGGCCTGCAAAGAAACTGCGTTTCACAGGCCTTTGGAAGAGATGCTCCCGGTAGGCTGTAAGAGCACTGTGCAGAGCGAGTTGTTTCTTAGCTTCCCAAAGAGCTGGAAGCAAGATGCTGTGGGGCCCAACTCGCCCTTTGGAAAGAAGCCTGCACGTTGTGCCTTTCCGCTCTAGGGCAAAGTAGCACACCCAGAGCAGAAGTCCTACTTCAGCCAGATCAGGCCTGCAAAGAAACTGCGTTTCACAGGCCTTTGGAAGAGATGCTCCAGGTAGGCTGTAAGAGCACTGTGCAGAGCGAGTTGTTTCTTAGCTTCCCAAAGAGCTGGAAGCAAGATGCTGTGGGGCCCAACTCGCCCTTTGGAAAGAAGCCTGCACGTTGTGCCTTTCAGCTCTAGGGCAAAGTAGCACGCCCAGAGCAGAAGTCCTACTCCAGCCAGATCAGGCCTGCAAAGAAACTGCGTTTCACAGGCCTTTGGAAGAGATGTTCCCGGTAGGCTGTAAGAGCACTGTGCAGACCGAGTTGTTTCTTAGCTTCCCAAAGAGCTGGAAGCAAGATGCTGTGGGGCCCAACTCGCCCTTTGGAAAGAAGCCTGCACGTTGTGCCTTTCGGCTCTAGGGCAAAGTAGCACACCCAGAGCAGAAGTCCTACTTCAGCCAGATCAGGCCTGCAAAGAAACTGCGTTTTACAGGCCTTTGGAAGAGATGCTCCAGGTAGGCTGTAAGAGCACTGTGCACAGCGAGTTGTTTCTTAGCTTCCCAAAGAGCTGGAAGCAAGATGCTGTGGGGCCCAACTCGCCCTTTGGAAAGAAGCCTGCACGTTGTGCCTTTCAGCTCTAGGGCAAAGTAGCACACCCAGAGCAGAAGTCCTACTTCAGCCAGATCAGGCCTGCAAAGAAACTGCGTTTCACAGGCCTTTGGAAGAGATGTTCCCGGTAGGCTGTAAGAGCACTGTGCAGAGCGAGTTGTTTCTTAGCTTCCCAAAGAGCTGGAAGCAAGATGCTGTGGGGCCCAACTCGCCCTTTGGAAAGAAGCCTGCACGTTGTGCCTTTCAGCTCTAGGGCAAAGTATCACACCCAGAGCAGAAGTCCTACTTCAGCCAGATCAGGCTTGCAAAGAAACTGCGTTTCACAGGCCTTTGGAAGAGATGTTCCCACTAGGCTGTAAGAGCACTGTGCAGAGCGAGTTGTTTCTTAGCTTCCCAAAGAGCTGGAAGCAAGATGCTGTGGGCCCAACTCGCCCCATTTAAAGAAGCCTGCACCTTGTGCCTTTCAGCTCTAGGGCAAAGTAGCACACCCAGAGCAGAAGTCCTACTTCAGCCAGATCAGGCCTGCAAAGAAACTGCGTTTCACAGGCCTTTGGAAGACATGCTCCCCGGAGGCTGTAAGAGCACTGTGCAGAGCGAGTTGTTTCTTAGCTTCCCAAAGATCTGGAAGCAAGATGCTGTGGGGCCCAACTCGCCCTTTGGAAAGAAGCCTGCACGTTGTGACTTTCAGCTCTAGGGCAAAGTAGCACACCCAGAGCAGGAGTCCTACTTCAGGCAGATCAGGCCTGCAAAGAAACTGCGTTTCACAGGCCTTTGGAAGAGATGTTCCTGGCAGGCTGTAAGAACACTGTGCAGAGCGAGTTGTTTCTTAGCTTCCCAAAGAGCTGGAAGCAAGATGCTGTGGGGCCCAACTCGCCCTTTCGAATGAAGCCTGCACTTTGTGCCTTTCAGCTCTAGGGCCAATTAGCACACCCAGAGCAGAAGTCCTACTTCAGCCAGATCAGGCCTGCAAAGAAACTGCGTTTCACAGGCCTTTGGAAGAGATGTTCCTGATAGGCTGTAAGAGCACTGTGCAGAGCGAGTTGTTTCTTAGCTTCCCAAAGAGCTGGAAGCAAGATGCTGTGGGGCCCAACTCGCCCTTTGGAAAGAAGCCTGAACATTGTGCCTTTCAGCTCTAGGGCAATGTAGCACACTCAGAGCAGAAGTTCTACTTCAGCCAGATCAGGCCTGCAAAGAAACTGCATTTCACAGGTCGCTGGAAGAGACCTTACCGGTAGGCTGTAAGAGCACTGTGCAGAGAAGGTTGTTTCTTACATTCGGAAATAGCTGGAAGCAAGAAGCTGTGGGGCCAAACTCACCCTTTGGAAAGAAGCCTGCACGTTGTGCCTTTCAGCTCTAGGGCAAAGTAGCACACCCAGAGCAGAAGTCCTACTTCAGCCAGATCAGGCCTGCAAAGAAACTGCGTTTCACAGGCCTTTGGAAGAGATGTTCCCGGTAGGCTGTTAGAGCACTGAGCAGAGCGAGTTGTTTCTTAGCTTGCCAAGGAGCTGGAAGCAAGATGCTGTGGGGCCCAACTCGCCCTTTGGAAAGAAGCCTGCACGTTGTGCCTTTCAGCTCTAGGGCAAAGAAGCACACCCAGAGCAGAAGTCCTACTTCAGGCAGATCAGGCCTGCAAAGAAACTGCGTTTCACAGGCCTTTGGAAGAGATGTTCCCACTAGGCTGTAAGAGCACTGTGCAGAGCGAGTTGTTTCTTAGCTTCCCAAAGAGCTGGAAGCAAGATGCTGTGGGGCCAAACTCGCCCTTTGGAAAGAAGCCTGCACGTTGTGCCTTTCAGCTCTAGGGCAAAGTAGCACACCCAGAGCAGAAGTCCTACTTCAGCCAGATCAGGCCTGCAAAGAAACTGCGTTTCACAGGCCTTTGGAAGAGATGCTCCAGGTAGGCTGTAAGAGCACTGTGCAGAGCGAGTTGTTTCTTAGCTTCCCAAAGAGCTGGAAGCAAGATGCTGTGGGGCCCAACTCGCCCTTTGGAAAGAAGCCTGCACGTTGTGCCTTTCAGCTCTAGGGCAAAGTATCACACCCAGAGCAGAAGTCCTACTCCAGCCAGATCAGGCCTGCAAAGAAACTGCGTTTCACAGGCCTTTGGAAGAGATGTTCCTGGCAGGCTGTAAGAGCACTGTGCAGAGCGAGTTGTTTCTTAGCTTCCCAAAGAGCTGGAAGCAAGATGCTGTGGGCCCCAACTCGCCCTTTCGAATGAAGCCTGCACGTTGTGCCTTTCAGCTCTAGGGCCAATTAGCACACCCAGAGCAGAAGTCCTACTTCAGCCAGATCAGGCCTGCAAAGAAGCTGCGTTTCCCAGGCCTTTGGAAGAGATGTTTCCGGTAGGCTGTAAGTACACTGTGCAGAGGAGTGGTTTCTTAGCTTCCCAAAGAGCTGGAAGCAAGATGCTGTGGGGCCCAACTCGCCCTTTGGAAAGAAGCCTGTACGTTGTGCCTTTCAGCTCTAGGGCAAAGTAGCACACCCAGAGCAGAAGTCCTACTTCAGCCAGATCAGGCCTGCAAAGAAACTGCGTTTCACAGGCCTTTGGAAGAGATGCTCCCGGTAGGCTGTAAGAGCACTGTGCAGAGCGAGTTGTTTCTTAGCTTCCCAAAGAGCTGGAAGCAAGATGCTGTGGGGCCCAACTCGCCCTTTGGAAAGAAGCCTGCACGTTGTGCCTTTCAGCTCTAGGGCAAAGTAGCACACCCAGAGCAGAAGTCCTACTTCAGGCATATCAGGCCTGCAAAGAAACTGCGTTTCACATGCCTTTGGAAGAGATGTTCCTGGCAGGCTGTAAGAGCTCTGTTCAGACCGAGTTGTTTCTTAGCTTCCCAAAGAGCTGGAAGCAAGATGCTGTGGGGCCCAACTCGCCCTTTCGAATGAAGCCTGCACGTTGTGCCTTTCAGCTCTAGGGCCAATTAGCACACCCAGAGCAGAAGTCCTACTTCAGCCAGATCAGGCCTGCAAAGAAGCTGCGTTTCCCAGGCCTTTGGAAGAGATGTTTCCGGTAGGCTGTAAGTACACTGTGCAGAGCGAGTGGTTTCTTAGCTTCCCAAAGAGCTGGAAGCAAGATGCTGTGGGGCCCAACTCGCCCTTTGGAAAGAAGCCTGCACGTTGTGCCTTTCAGCTCTAGGGCAAAGTAGCACACCCAGAGCAGAAGTCCTACTTCAGCCATATCAGGCCTGCAAAGAAACTGCGTTTCACAGGCCTTTGGAAGAGATGTTCCCACTAGGCTGTAAGAGCACTGTGCAGAGCGAGTTGTTTCTTAGCTTCCCAAAGAGCTGGAAGCAAGATGCTGTGGAGCCAAACTCGCCCTTTGGAAAGAAGCCTGCACGTTTTGCCTTTCAGCTCTAGGGCAAAGTAGCACACCCAGAGCAGAAGTCCTACTTCAGCCAGATCAGGCCTGCAAAGAAACTGCGTTTCACAGGCCTTTGGAAGAGATGTTCCCACTAGGCAGTAAGAGCACTGTGCAGAGCGAGTTGTTTCTTAGCTTCCCAAAGAGCTGGAAGCAAGATGCTGTGGGGCCCAACTCGCCCCTTGGAAAGAAGCCTGCACGTTGTGCCTTTCAGCTCTAGGGCAAAGTAGCACACCCAGAGCAGATGTCCTACTTCATCCAGATCAGGCCTGCAAAGAAACTGCGTTCTGAGGCCTTTGGAAGAGATGCTCCAGGTAGGCTTTAAGAGCACTGTGCAGAGCGAGTTGTTTCTTAGCTTCCCAAAGAACTGGAAGCAAGATGCTGTGGGGCCCAACTCGCCCTTTGGAAAGAAGCCTGCACTTTGTGCCTTTCAGCTCTAGGGCAAAGTAGCACAACAGAGCAGAAGTCCTACTTCAGCCAGATCAGGCCTGCAAAGAAACTGCGTTTCACAGGCCTATGGAAGAGATGTTCCCGGTAGGCTGTAAGAGCACTGTGCAGAGCGAGTTGTTTCTTAGCTTCCCAAAGAGCTGGAAGCAAGATGCTGTGGGGCCCAACTCGCCCTTTGGAAAGAAGCCTGCACGTTGTGCCTTTCAGCTCTAGGGCAAAGTATCACACCCAGAGCAGAAGTCCTACTCCAGCCAGATCAGGCCTGCAAAGAAACTGCGTTTCCCAGGCCTTTGGAAGAGATGTTCCCACTAGGCTGTAAGAGCACTGTGCAGAGCGAGTTGTTTCTTAGCTTCCCAAAGAGCTGGAAGCAAGATGCTGTGGGGCCCAACTCGCCCTTTGGAAAGAAGCCTGCACGTTGCGCCTTTCGGCTCAAGGGCAAAGTAGCACACCCAGAGCAGAAGTCCTACTTCAGCCAGATCAGGCCTGCAAAGAAACTGCGTTTCACAGGCCTTTGGAAGACATGCTCCCCGGAGGCTGTAAGAGCTCTGTGCAGAGCGAGTTGTTTCTTAGCTTCCCAAAGAGCTGGAAGCAAGATGCTGTGGGGCCCAACTCGCACTTTCGAAAGAAGCATGCACGTTGTGCCTTTCAGCTCTAGGGCAAAGTAGCACACCCAGAGCAGAAGTCCTACTTCAGCCAGATCAGGCCTGCAAAGAAACTGCGTTTAACCAGGCCTTTGGAAGAGATGTTCCCGGTAGGCTGTAAGAGCACTGTGCAGAGCGAGTTGTTTCTTAGCTTCCCAAAGAGCTGGAAGCAAGATGCTGTGGGGCCCAACTCGCCCTTTGGAAAGAAGCCTGAACATTGTGCCTTTCAGCTCTAGGGCAATGTAGCACACTCAGAGCAGAAGTTCTACTTCAGCCAGATCAGGCCTGCAAAGAAACTGCGTTTCACAGGTCTCTGGAAGAGACCTTCCCGGTAGGCTGTAAGAGCACTGTGCAGAGAAGGTTGTTTCTTACATTCGGAAATAGCTGGAAGCAAGAAGCTGTGGGGCCAAACTCACCCTTTGGAAAGAAGCCTGCACGTTGTGACTTTCAGCTCTAGGGCAAAGTAGCACACCCAGAGCAGAAGTCCTACTTCAGCCAGATCAGGCCTGCAAAGAAACTGCGTTTCACAGGCCTTTGGAAGAGATGTTCCCGGTAGGCTGTAAGAGCACTGTGCAGAGCGAGTTGTTTCTTAGCTTCCCAAAGAGCTGGAAGCAAGATGCTGTGGGGCCCAACTCGCCCTTTGGAAAGAAGCCTGCACGTTGTGCCTTTCAGCTCTAGGGCAAAGTAGCACACCCAGAGCAGAAGTCCTACTTCAGCCACATCAGGCCTGCAAAGAAACTGCGTTTCACAGGCCTTTGGAAGAGATGCTCCCGGTAGGCTGTAAGAGCACTGTGCAGAGCGAGTTGTTTCTTAGCTGCCCAAAGAGCTGGAAGCAAGATGCTGTGGGGCCCAACTCGCCCTTTGGAAAGAAGCCTGCACGTTGTGCCTTTCAGCTCTAGGGCAAAGTAGCACACCCAGAGCAGCAGTCCTACTTCAGCCAGATCAGGCCTGCAAAGAAACTGCGTTTCACAGGCCTTTGGAAGAGATGTTCCTGGCAGGCTGTGAGAGCACTGTGCAGAGCGAGTTGTTTCTTAGCTTCCCAAAGAGCTGGAAGCAAGATGCTGTGGGGCCCAACTCGCCCTTTCGAATGAAGCCTGCACGTTGTGCCTTTCAGCTCTAGGGCCAATTAGCACACCCAGAGCAGAAGTCCTACTTCAGCCAGATCAGGCCTGCAAAGAAGCTGCGTTTCCCAGGCCTTTGGAAGAGATGTTTCCGGTAGGCTCTAAGTACACTGTGCAGAGCGAGTGGTTTCTTAGCTTCCCAAAGAGCTGGAAGCAAGATGCTGTGGGGCCCAACTCGCCCTTTGGAAAGAAGCCTGCACGTTGTGCCTTTCAGCTCTAGGGCAAAGTAGCACACCCAGAGCAGAAGTCCTACTTCAGCCAGATCAGGCCTGCAAAGAAACTGCGTTTCACAGGCCTTTGGAAGAGATGTTCCCACTAGGCTGTAAGAGCACTGTGCAGGGCGAGTTGTTTCTTAGCTTCCCAAAGAGCTGGAAGCAAGATGCTGTGGAGCCCAACTCGCCCTTTGGAAAGAAGCCTGCACGTTTTGCCTTTCAGCTCTAGGGCAAAGTAGCACACCCAGAGCAGAAGTCCTACTTCAGCCAGATCAGGCCTGCAAAGAAACTGCGTTTCACAGGCCTTTGGAAGAGATGTTCCCACTAGGCTGTAAGAGCACTGTGCAGAGCGAGTTGTTTCTTAGCTTCCCAAAGAGCTGGAAGCAAGATGCTGTGGGGCCCAACTCGCCCCTTGGAAAGAAGCCTGCACGTTGTGCCTTTCAGCTCTAGGGCAAAGTAGCACACCCAGAGCAGAAGTCCTACTTCATCCAGATCAGGCCTGCAAAGAAACTGCGTTCTACAGGCCTTTGGAAGAGATGCTCTAGGTAGGCTTTAAGAGCACTGTGCAGAGCGAGCTGTTTCTTAGCTTTCCAATGAGCTGGAAGCAAGATGCTGTGGGGCCCAACTCGCCCTTTGGAAAGAAGCCTGCACGTTGTGCCTTTCGGCTCTAGGGCAAAGTAGCACACCCAGAGCAGAAGTCCTACTTCAGCCAGATCAGGCCTGCAAAGAAACTGCGTTTCACAGGCCTTTGGAAGACATGCTCCCCAGAGGCTGTAAGAGCTCTGTGCAGAGCGAGTTGTTTCTTAGCTTCCCAAAGAGCTGGAAGCAAGATGCTGTGGGGCCCAACTCGCACTTTCGAAAGAAGCCTGCACGTTGTGCCTTTCAGCTCTAGGGCAAAGTAGCACACCCAGAGTAGAAGTCCTACTCCAGCCAGATCAGGCCTGCAAAGAAACTGCGTTTCACAGGCCTTTGGAAGAGATGTTCCTGGTAGGCTGTGAGAGCACTGTGCAGAGCGAGTGGTTTCTTAGCTTCCCAAAGAGCTGGAAGCAAGATGCTGTGGGGCCCAACTCGCACTTTGGAAAGAAGCCTGCACGTTGTGCCTTTCAGCTCTAGGGCAAAGTAGCACACCCAGAGCAGAAGTCCTACTTCAGCCAGATCAGGCCTGCAAAGAAAGTGCGTTTCACAGGCCATTGGAAGAGATGCTCCCGGTAGGCTGTAAGAGCAGTGTGCAGAGCGAGTTGTTTCTTAGCTTCCCAAAGAGCTGGAAGCAAGATGCTGTGGGGCCCAAATCGCCATTTAGAAAGAAGCCTGCACGTTGTGCCTTTCAGCTCTAGGGCAAAGTAGCACGCCCAGAGCAGAAGTCCTACTTCAGCCAGATCAGGCCTGCAAAGAAACTGCGTTTCACAGGTCGCTGGAAGAGACCTTCCCGGTAGGCTGTAAGAGCACTGTGCAGAGAAGGTTGATTCTTACATTCGGAAATAGCTGGAAGCAAGAAGCTGCGGGGCCAAACTCACCCTTTGGAAAGAAGCCTGCACGTTGTGCCTTTCAGCTCTAGGGCAAAGTAGCACACCCAGAGCAAAAGTCCTACTTCATCCAGATCAGGCCTGCAAAGAAACTGCGTTTCACAGGCCTTTGGAAGAGATGTTCCCGGTAGGCTGTAAGAGCACTGAGCAGAGCGAGTTGTTTCTTAGCTTGCCAAGGAGCTGGAAGCAAGATGCTGTGGGGCCCAACTCGCCCTTTGGAAAGAAGCCTGCACGTTGTGCCTTTCAGCTCTAGGGCAAAGAAGCACACCCAGAGCAGAAGTCCTACTTCAGCCAGATCAGGCCTGCAAAGAAACTGCGTTTCACAGGCCTTTGGAAGAGATGTTCCCACTAGGCTGTAAGAGCACTGTGCAGAGCGAGTTGTTTCTTAGCTTCCCAAAGAGCTGGAAGCAAGATGCTGTGGGGCCCAACTCGCCCTTTGGAAAGAAGCCTGCACGTTGTGCCTTTCAGCTCTAGGGCAAAGTAGCACACCCAGAGCAGAAGTCCTACTTCAGCCAGATCAGGCCTGCAAAGAAACTGCGTTTCACAGGCCTTTGGAAGAGATGTTCCCGGTAGGCTGTAAGAGCACTGAGCAGAGCGAGTTGTTTCTTAGCTTGCCAAGGAGCTGGAAGCAAGATGCTGTGGGGCCCAACTCGCCCTTTGGAAAGAAGCCTGCACGTTGTGCCTTTCAGCTCTAGGGCAAAGTATCACACCCAGAGCAGAAGTCCTACTCCAGCCAGATCAGGCCTGCAAAGAAACTGCGTTTCACAGGCCTTTGGAAGAGATGTTCCTGGCAGGCTGTAAGAGCACTGTGCAGAGCGAGTTGTTTCTTAGCTTCCCAAAGAGCTGGAAGCAAGATGCCGTGGGCCCCAACTCGCCCTTTCGAATGAAGCCTGCACGTTGTGCCTTTCAGCTCTAGGGCCAATTAGCACACCAAGAGCAGAAGTCCTACTTCAGCCAGATCAGGCCTGCAAAGAAGCTGCGTTTCCCAGGCCTTTGGAAGAGATGCTTCCGGTAGACTGTAAGTACACTGTGCAGAGGGAGTGGTTTCTTAGCTTCCCAAAGAGCTGGAAGCAAGATGCTGTGGGGCCCAACTCGCCCTTTGGAAAGAAGCCTGTACGTTGTGCCTTTCAGCTCTAGGGCAAAGTAGCACACCCAGAGCAGAAGTCCTACTTCAGCCAGATCAGGCCTGCAAAGAAACTGCGTTTCACAGGCCTTTGAAAGAGATGCTCCCGGTAGGCTGTAAGAGCACTGTGCAGAGCGAGTTGTTTCTTAGCTTCCCAAAGAGCTGGAAGCAAGATGCTGTGGGGCCCAACTCGCCCTTTGGAAAGAAGCCTGCACGTTGTGCCTTTCAGCTCTAGGGCAAAGTAGCACACCCAGAGCAGAAGTCCTACTTCAGCCAGATCAGGCCTGCAAAGAAACTGCGTTTCACAGGCCTTTGGAAGAGATGTTCCTGGCAGGCTGTAAGAGCACTGTGCAGAGCGAGTTGTTTCTTAGCTTCCCAAAGAGCTGGAAGCAAGATGCTGTGGGGCCCAACTCGCCCTTTCGAATGAAGCCTGCACGTTGTGCCTTTCAGCTCTAGGGCCAATTAGCACACCCAGAGCAGAAGTCCTACTTCAGCCAGATCAGGCCTGCAAAGAAGCTGCGTTTCCCAGGCCTTTGGAAGAGATGTTTCCGGTAGGCTGTAAGTACACTGTGCAGAGCGAGTGGTTTCTTAGCTTCCCAAAGAGCTGGAAGCAAGATGCTGTGGGGCCCAACTCGCCCTTTGGAAAGAAGCCTGCACTTTGTGCCTTTCAGCTCTAGGGCAAAGTAGCACACCAGAGCAGAAGTCCTACTTCAGCCAGATCAGGCCTGCAAAGAAACTGCGTTTCACAGGCCTTTGGAAGAGATGTTCCCGGTAGGCTGTAAGAGCACTGTGCAGAGCGAGTTGTTTCTTAGCTTCCCAAAGAGCTGGAAGCAAGATGCTGTGGGGCCCAACTCGCCCTTTGGAAAGAAGCCTGCACGTTGTGCCTTTCAGCTCTAGGGCAAAGTAGCGAACCCAGAGCAGAAGTCCTACTTCAGCCAGATCAGGCCTGCAAAGAAACTGCCTTTCACAGGCCTTTGGAAGAGATGTTCCCGGTAGGCTGTAAGAGCACTGTGCAGAGCGAGTTGTTTCTTAGCTTCCCAAAGAGCTGGAAGCAAGATGCTGTGGGGCCCAACTCGCCCTTTGGAAAGAAGCCTGCACGTTGTGCCTTTCAGCTCTAGGGCAAAGAAGCACACCCAGAGCAGAAGTCCTACTTCAGCCAGATCAGGCCTGCAAAGAAACTGCGTTTCACAGGCCTTTGGAAGAGATGTTCCCACTAGGCTGTAAGAACACTGTGCAGAGCGAGTTGTTTCTTAGCTTCCCAAAGAGCTGGAAGCAAGATGCTGTGGAGCCCAACTCGCCCTTTGGAAAGAAGCCTGCACGTGTTGCCTTTTAGCTTTAGGGCAAAGTAGCACACCCAGAGCAGAAGTCCTACTTCAGCCAGATCAGGCCTGCAAAGAAACTGCGTTTCACAGGCCTTTGGAAGAGATGCTCCCGGTAGGCTGTAAGAGCACTGTGCAGAGCGAGTTGTTTCTTAGCTTCCCAAAGAGCTGGAAGCAAGATGCTGTGGGGCCCAACTCGCACTTTCGAAAGAAGCCTGCACTTTGTGCCTTTCAGCTCTAGGGCAAAGTAGCACACCCAGAGCAGAAGTCCTACTTCAGCCAAATCAGGCCTGCAAAGGAACTGCGTTTCACAGGCCTTTGGAAGAGATGTTCCCACTAGGCTGTAAGAGCACTGTGCAGAGCGAGTTGTTTCTTAGCTTCCCAAAGAGCTGGAAGCAAGATGCTGTGGGGCCCAACTCGCCCTTTGGAAAGAAGCCTGCACGTTGTGCCTTTCAGCTCTAGGGCAAAGTAGCACACCCAGAGCAGAAGTCCTACTTCAGCCACATCAGGCCTGCAAAGAAACTGCGTTTCACAGGCCTTTGGAAGAGATGCTCCCGGTAGGCTGTAAGAGCACTGTGCAGAGCGAGTTGTTTCTTAGCTGCCCAAAGAGCTGGAAGCAAGATGCTGTGGGGCCCAACTCGCCCTTTGGAAAGAAGCCTGCACGTTGTGCCTTTCAGCTCTAGGGCAAAGTAGCACACCCAGAGCAGCAGTCCTACTTCAGCCAGATCAGGCCTGCAAAGAAACTGCGTTTCACAGGCCTTTGGAAGAGATGTTCCTGGCAGGCTGTAAGAGCACTGTGCAGAGCGAGTTGTTTCTTAGCTTCCCAAAGAGCTGGAAGCAAGATGCTGTGGGGCCCAACTCGCCCTTTCGAATGAAGCCTGCACGTTGTGCCTTTCAGCTCTAGGGCCAATTAGCACACCCAGAGCAGAAGTCCTACTTCAGCCAGATCAGGCCTGCAAAGAAGCTGCGTTTCCCAGGCCTTTGGAAGAGATGTTTCCGGTAGGCTGTAAGTACACTGTGCAGAGCGAGTGGTTTCTTAGCTTCCCAAAGAGCTGGAAGCAAGATGCTGTGGGGCCCAACTCGCCCTTTGGAAAGAAGCCTGCACGTTGTGCCTTTCAGCTCTAGGGCAAAGTAGCACACCCAGAGCAGAAGTCCTACTTCAGCCAGATCAGGCCTGCAAAGAAACTGCGTTTCACAGGCCTTTGGAAGAGATGTTCCCACTAGGCTGTAAGAGCACTGTGCAGAGCGAGTTGTTTCTTAGCTTCCCAAAGAGCTGGAAGCAAGATGCTGTGGAGCCCAACTCGCCCTTTGGAAAGAAGCCTGCACGTTTTGCCTTTCAGCTCTAGGGCAAAGTAGCACACCCAGAGCAGAAGTCCTACTTCAGCCAGATCAGGCCTGCAAAGAAACTGCGTTTCACAGGCCTTTGGAAGAGATGTTCCCACTAGGCTGTAAGAGCACTGTGCAGAGCGAGTTGTTTCTTAGCTTCCCAAAGAGCTGGAAGCAAGATGCTGTGGGGCCCAACTCGCCCCTTGGAAAGAAGCCTGCACGTTGTGCCTTTCAGCTCTAGGGCAAAGTAGCACACCCAGAGCAGAAGTCCTACTTCATCCAGATCAGGCCTGCAAAGAAACTGCGTTCTACAGGCCTTTGGAAGAGATGCTCCAGGTAGGCTTTAAGAGCACTGTGCAGAGCGAGCTGTTTCTTAGCTTTCCAATGAGCTGGAAGCAAGATGCTGTGGGGCCCAACTCGCCCCTTGGAAAGAAGCCTGCACGTTTTGCCTTTCAGCTCTAGGGCAAAGTAGCACACCCAGAGCAGAAGTCCTACTTCAGCCAGATCAGGCCTGCAAAGAAACTGCGTTTCACAGGCCTTTGGAAGACATGCTCCCCAGAGGCTGTAAGAGCTCTGTGCAGAGCGAGTTGTTTCTTAGCTTCCCAAAGAGCTGGAAGCAAGATGCTGTGGGGCCCAACTCGCACTTTCGAAAGAAGCCTGCACGTTGTGCCTTTTAGCTCTAGGGCAAAGTAGCACACCCAGAGCAGAAGTCCTACTTCAGCCAGATCAGGCCTGCAAAGAAACTGCGTTTCACAGGCCTTTGGAAGAGATGTTCCTGGTAGGCTGTGAGAGCACTGTGCAGAGCGAGTTGTTTCTTAGCTTCCCAAAGAGCTGGAAGCAGGATGCCGTGGGGCCCAACTCGCCCTTTGGAAACAAGCCTGCACGTTGTGCCTTTCAGCTCTAGGGCCAATTAGCACACCCAGAGCAGAAGTCCTACTTCAGCCAGATCAGGCCTGCAAAGAAGCTGCGTTTCCCAGGCCTTTGGAAGGGATGTTTCAGGTAGGCTGTAAGTACACTGTGCACAGCGAGTGGTTTCTTAGCTTCCCAAAGAGCTGGAAGCAAGATGCTGTGGGGCCCAACTCGCACTTTGGAAAGAAGCCTGCACGTTGTGCCTTTCAGCTCTAGGGCAAAGTAGCACACCCAGAGCTGAAGTCCTACTTCAGCCAGATCAGGCCTGCAAAGAAAGTGCGTTTCACAGGCCTTTGGAAGAGATGCTCCCGGTAGGCTGTAAGAGCAGTGTGCAGAGCGAGTTGTTTCTTAGCTTCCCAAAGAGCTGGAAGCAAGATGCTGTGGGGCCCAAATCGCCATTTAGAAAGAAGCCTGCACGTTGTGCCTTTCAGCTCTAGGGCAAAGTAGCACGCCCAGAGCAGAAGTCCTACTTCAGCCAGATCAGGCCTGCAAAGAAACTGCGTTTCACAGGTCGCTGGAAGAGACCTTCCCGGTAGGCTGTAAGAGCACTGTGCAGAGAAGGTTGATTCTTACATTCGGAAATAGCTGGAAGCAAGAAGCTGCGGGGCCAAACTCACCCTTTGGAAAGAAGCCTGCACGTTGTGCCTTTCAGCTCTAGGGCAAAGTAGCACACCCAGAGCAGAAGTCCTACTTCATCCAGATCAGGCCTGCAAAGAAACTGCGTTTCACAGGCCTTTGGAAGAGATGTTCCCGGTAGGCTGTAAGAGCACTGAGCAGAGCGAGTTGTTTCTTAGCTTGCCAAGGAGCTGGAAGCAAGATGCTGTGGGGCCCAACTCGCCCTTTGGAAAGAAGCCTGCACGTTGTGCCTTTCAGCTCTAGGGCAAAGAAGCACACCCAGAGCAGAAGTCCTACTTCAGCCAGATCAGGCCTGCAAAGAAACTGCGTTTCACAGGCCTTTGGAAGAGATGTTCCCACTAGGCTGTAAGAGCACTGTGCAGAGCGAGTTGTTTCTTAGCTTCCCAAAGAGCTGGAAGCAAGATGCTGTGGGGCCCAACTCGCCCTTTGGAAAGAAGCCTGCACGTTGTGCCTTTCAGCTCTAGGGCAAAGTAGCACACCCAGAGCAGAAGTCCTACTTCAGCCAGATCAGGCCTGCAAAGAAACTGCGTTTCACAGGCCTTTGGAAGAGATGTTCCCGGTAGGCTGTAAGAGCACTGAGCAGAGCGAGTTGTTTCTTAGCTTGCCAAGGAGCTGGAAGCAAGATGCTGTGGGGCCCAACTCGCCCTTTGGAAAGAAGCCTGCACGTTGTGCCTTTCAGCTCTAGGGCAAAGTATCACACCCAGAGCAGAAGTCCTACTCCAGCCAGATCAGGCCTGCAAAGAAACTGCGTTTCACAGGCCTTTGGAAGAGATGTTCCTGGCAGGCTGTAAGAGCACTGTGCAGAGCGAGTTGTTTCTTAGCTTCCCAAAGAGCTGGAAGCAAGATGCCGTGGGCCCCAACTCGCCCTTTCGAATGAAGCCTGCACGTTGTGCCTTTCAGCTCTAGGGCCAATTAGCACACCAAGAGCAGAAGTCCTACTTCAGCCAGATCAGGCCTGCAAAGAAGCTGCGTTTCCCAGGCCTTTGGAAGAGATGTTTCCGGTAGACTGTAAGTACACTGTGCAGAGCGAGTGGTTTCTTAGCTTCCCAAAGAGCTGGAAGCAAGATGCTGTGGGGCCCAACTCGCCCTTTGGAAAGAAGCCTGTACGTTGTGCCTTTCAGCTCTAGGGCAAAGTAGCACACCCAGAGCAGAAGTCCTACTTCAGCCAGATCAGGCCTGCAAAGAAACTGCGTTTCACAGGCCTTTGAAAGAGATGCTCCCGGTAGGCTGTAAGAGCACTGTGCAGAGCGAGTTGTTTCTTAGCTTCCCAAAGAGCTGGAAGCAAGATGCTGTGGGGCCCAACTCGCCCTTTGGAAAGAAGCCTGCACGTTGTGCCTTTCAGCTCTAGGGCAAAGTAGCACACCCAGAGCAGAAGTCCTACTTCAGGCAGATCAGGCCTGCAAAGAAACTGCGTTTCACAGGCCTTTGGAAGAGATGTTCCTGGCAGGCTGTAAGAGCACTGTGCAGAGCGAGTTGTTTCTTAGCTTCCCAAAGAGCTGGAAGCAAGATGCTGTGGGGCCCAACTCGCCCTTTGGAAAGAAGCCTGCACGTTGTGCCTTTCAGCTCTAGGGCAAAGAAGCACACCCAGAGCAGAAGTCCTTCTTCAGCCAGATCAGGCCTGCAAAGAAACTGCGTTTCACAGGCCTTTGGAAGAGATGTTCCCACTAGGCTGTAAGAACACTGTGCAGAGCGAGTTGTTTCTTAGCTTCCCAAAGAGCTGGAAGCAAGATGCTGTGGAGCCCAACTCGCCCTTTGGAAAGAAGCCTGCACGTGTTGCCTTTCAGCTTTAGGGCAAAGTAGCACACCCAGAGCAGAAGTCCTACTTCAGCCAGATCAGGCCTGCAAAGAAACTGCGTTTCACAGGCCTTTGGAAGAGATGCTCCCGGTAGGCTGTAAGAGCACTGTGCAGAGCGAGTTGTTTCTTAGCTTCCCAAAGAGCTGGAAGCAAGATGCTGTGGGGCCCAACTCGCACTTTCGAAAGAAGCCTGCACTTTGTGCCTTTCAGCTCTAGGGCAAAGTAGCACACCCAGAGCAGAAGTCCTACTTCAGCCAGATCAGGCCTGCAAAGAAACTGCGTTTCACAGGCCTTTGGAAGAGATGTTCCCGGTAGGCTGTAAGAGCACTGTGCAGAGCGAGTTGTTTCTTAGCTTCCCAAAGAGCTGGAAGCAAGATGCTGTGGGGCCCAACTCGCCCTTTGGAAAGAAGCCTGCACGTTGTGCCTTTCAGCTCTAGGGCAAAGTAGCACACCCAGAGCAGAAGTCCTACTTCAGCCAGATCAGGCCTGCAAAGAAACTGCCTTTCACAGGCCTTTGGAAGAGATGTTCCCGGTAGGCTGTAAGAGCACTGTGCAGAGCGAGTTGTTTATTAGCTTCCCAAAGAGCTGGAAGCAAGATGCTGTGGGGCCCAACTCGCCCTTTGGAAAGAAGCCTGCACGTTGTGCCTTCAGCTCTATGGCAATGTAGCACACCCAGAGCAGAAGTCCTACTTCAGCCAGATCAGGCCTGCAAAGAAACTGCGTTTCACAGGCCTTTGGAAGAGATGTTCCCGGTAGGCTGTAAGAGCACTGTGCAGAGCGAGCTGTTTCTTAGCTTCCCAACGAGCTGAAAGCAAGATGCTGAGGGGCCCAACTCGCCCTTTGGAAAGAAGCCTGCACGTTGTGCCTTTCAACTCTAGGGCAATGTAGCACACGGAGAGCAGAGGTCCTACTTCAGCCACATCAGGCCTGCAAAGAAACTGCGTTTCACAGGCCTTTGGAAGAGATGTTCCCACTAGGCTGTAAGAGCACTGAGCAGAGCGAGTTGTTTCTTATCTTACCAAAGAGCTGGAAGCAAGATGAGGTGGGGCCCAACTCGCCCTTTGGAAAGAAGCCTGTACGTTGGGCCTTTCAGCTCTAGGGCAAAGTAGCACACCCAGAGCAGAAGTCCGACTTCAGCCAGATCAGGCCTGCAAAGAAACTGCGTTTCACAGGCCTTTGGAAGAGATGTTCCTGGTAGGCTGTAAGAGCACTGGGCAGAGCGAGTGGTTTCTTAGCTTCCAAAAGAGCTGGAAGCAAGATGCTGTGGGGCCCAACTCGCCCCTTTTAAAGAAGCCTGCACGTTGTGCCTTTCAGCTCTAGGGCAAAGTAGCACACCCAGAGCAGAAGTCCTACTTCAGCCAGATCAGGCCTGCAAAGAAACTGTGTTTCACAGGCCTTTGGAAGAGATGTTCCCGGTAGGCTGTAAGAGCACTGTGCAGAGCGAGTTGTTTCTTAGCTTCCCAAAGAGCTGGAAGCAAGATGCTGTGGGGCCCAACTCGCCCTTTGGAAAGAAGCCTGCACGTTGTGCCTTTCAGCTCTAGGACAAAGTAGCACACCCAGAGCAGAAGTCCTACTTCAGCCAGATCAGGCCTGCAAAGAAACTGCGTTTCACAGGCCTTTGGAAGAGATGCTCCCGGTAGGCTGTAAGAGCACTGTGCAGAGCGAGTTGTTTCTTAGCTTCCCAAAGAGCTGGAAGCAAAATGCTGTTTGGCCCAAATCGCCCTTTGGAAAAAATCCTGCACGTTGCGCCTTTCAGCTCTAGGGCAAAGTAGCACACCCAGAGCAGAAGTCCTACTTCAGCCAGATCAGGCCTGCAAAGAAACTGCGTTTCACAGGCCTTTGGAAGAGAAGTTCCTGGTAGGCTGCAAGAGGACTGTGCAGAGCGAGTTGTTTCTTAGCTTCCCAAAGAGCTGGAAGGAAGATGCTGATGGGCCCAACTTGCCCCTTGGAAAGAAGCCTGCTCATTGTGCCTTTAGCTCTAGGGCAATGTAGCACACCCAGAGCAGAAGTCGTACTTCAGCCAGATCAGGCCTGCAAAGAAACTGCGTTTATCCAGGCCTTTGGAAGAGAAGTTCCCACTAGGCTGTAAGAGCACTGTGCAGAGCGAGTTGTTTCTTAGCTTCCCAAAGAGCTGGAAGAAAGATGCTGTGGGGTCCAACTCGCCCTTTGGAAAGAAGCCTGCACGTTGTGCCTTTCAGCTCTAGGGCAATGTAGCACACCCAGAGCAGAAGTCCTACTTCAGCCAGATCAGGCTTGCAAAGAAACTGCGTTTCACAGGCCTTTGGAAGAGATGTTCCCGGTAGGCTGTAAGAGCACTGTGCAGAGCGAGCTGTTTCTTAGCTTCCCAAAGAGCTGGAAGCAAGATGCTCTGGGGCCCAACTCACCCTTTGGAAAGAAGCCTGCACGTTGTGCCTTTCAGCTCTAGGGCAAAGTAGCACACCCAGAGCAGAAGTCCTACTTCAGCCAGATAAGGCCTGCAAAGAAACTGCGTTTCACAGGCCTTTGGAAGAGATGTTCCCGGTAGGCTGTAAGAGCACTGTGCAGAGCGAGTTGTTTCTTAGCTTCCCAAAGAGCTGGAAGCAAGATGCTGTGGGGTCCAACTCGCCCTTTGGAAAGAAGCCTGCACGTTGTGCCTTTCAGATCTAGGGCAAAGTAGCACACCCAGAGCAGAAGTCCTACTTCAGCCAGATCAGGCCTGCAAAGAATCTGCGTTTCACAGGCCTTTGGAAGAGATGCTCCCGGTAGGCTGTAAGAGCACTGTGCAGAGCGAGTTGTTTCTTAGCTTCCCAAAGAGCTGGAAGCAAGATGCTCTGGGGCCCAACTCGCCCTTTGGAAAGAAGCCTGCACGTTGTGCCTTTTAGCTCTAGGGCAAAGTAGCACACCCAGAGCAGAAGTCCTACTTCAGCCAGATCAGGCCTGCAAAGAAACTGCGTTTCACAGGCCTTTGGAAGAGATGTTCCTGGTAGGCTGTGAGAGCACTGTGCAGAGCGAGTTGTTTCTTAGCTTCCCAAAGAGCTGGAAGCAGGATGCCGTGGGGCCCAACTCGCCCTTTGGAAACAAGCCTGCACGTTGTGCCTTTCAGCTCTAGGGCCAATTAGCACACCCAGAGCAGAAGTCCTACTTCAGCCAGATCAGGCCTGCAAAGAAGCTGCGTTTCCCAGGCCTTTGGAAGAGATGTTTCAGGTAGGCTGTAAGTACACTGTGCACAGCGAGTGGTTTCTTAGCTTCCCAAAGAGCTGGAAGCAAGATGCTGTGGGGCCCAACTCGCACTTTGGAAAGAAGCCTGCACGTTGTGCCTTTCAGCTCTAGGGCAAAGTAGCACACCCAGAGCTGAAGTCCTACTTCAGCCAGATCAGGCCTGCAAAGAAAGTGCGTTTCACAGGCCTTTGGAAGAGATGCTCCCGGTAGGCTGTAAGAGCAGTGTGCAGAGCGAGTTGTTTCTTAGCTTCCCAAAGAGCTGGAAGCAAGATGCTGTGGGGCCCAAATCGCCATTTAGAAAGAAGCCTGCACGTTGTGCCTTTCAGCTCTAGGGCAAAGTAGCACGCCCAGAGCAGAAGTCCTACTTCAGCCAGATCAGGCCTGCAAAGAAACTGCGTTTCACAGGCCTTTGGAAGAGATGTTCCCGGTAGGCTGTAAGAGCACTGTGCAGAGCGAGTTGTTTCTTAGCTTCCCAAAGAGCTGGAAGCAAGATGCTGTGGGGCCCAACTCGCCCTTTGGAAAGAAGCCTGCACGTTGTGCCTTTCAGCTCTAGGGCAAAGTATCACACCCAGAGCAGAAGTCCTACTCCAGCCAGATCAGGCCTGCAAAGAAACTGCGTTTCACAGGCCTTTGGAAGAGATGTTCCCACTAGGCTGTAAGAGCACTGTGCAGAGCGAGTTGTTTCTTAGCTTCCCAAAGAGCTGGAAGCAAGATGCTGTGGGCCCAACTCGCCCCTTTTAAAGAAGCCTGCACCTTGTGCCTTTCAGCTCTAGGGCAAAGTAGCACACCCAGTGCAGAAGTCCTACTTCAGCCAGATCAGGCCTGCAAAGAAACTGCGTTTCACAGGCCTTTGGAAGACATGCTCCCCGGAGGCTGTAAGAGCACCGTGCAGAGCGAGTTGTTTCTTAGCTTCCCAAAGATCTGGAAGCAAGATGCTGTGGGGCCCAACTCGCCCTTTGGAAAGAAGCCTGCACGTTGTGCCTTTCAGCTCTAGGGCAAAGTAGCACACCCAGAGCAGAAGTCCTACTTCAGGCAGATCAGGCCTGCAAAGAAACTGCGTTTCACAGGTCTTTGGAAGAGATGTTCTTGGCAGGCTGTAAGAACACTGTGCAGAGCGAGTTGTTTCTTAGCTTCCCAAAGAGCTGGAAGCAAGATGCTGTGGGGCCCAACTCGCCCTTTCGAATGAAGCCTGCACTTTGTGCCTTTCAGCTCTAGGGCCAATTAGCACACCCAGAGCAGAAGTCCTACTTCAGCCAGATCAGGCCTGCAAAGAAGCTGCGTTTCCCATGCCTTTGGAAGAAATGTTTCCGGTAGGCTGTAAGTACACTGTGCAGAGCGAGTGGTTTCTTAGCTTCCCAAAGAGCTGGAAGCAAGATGCTGTGGGGCCCAACTCGCCCTTTGGAAAGAAGCCTGCACGTTGTGCCTTTCAGCTCTAGGGCAAAGTAGCACACCCAGTGCAGAAGTCCTACTTCAGCCAGATCAGGCCTGCAAAGAAACTGCGTTTCACAGGCCTTTGGAAGAGATGTTCCCACTAGGCTGTAAGAGCACTGTGCAGAGCGAGTTGTTTCTTAGCTTCCCAAAGAGCTGGAAGCAAGATGCTGTGGGGCCCAACTCGCCCTTTGGGAAGAAGCCTGAACATTGTGCCTTTCAGCTCTAGGGCAATGTAGCACACTCAGAGCAGAAGTTCTACTTCAGCCAGATCAGGCCTGCAAAGAAACTGCGTTTCACAGGTCGCTGGAAGAGACCTTCCCGGTAGGCTGTAAGAGCACTGTGCAGAGAAGGTTGATTCTTACATTCGGAAATAGCTGGAAGCAAGAAGCTGCGGGGCCAAACTCACCCTTTGGAAAGAAGCCTGCACGTTGTGCCTTTCAGCTCTAGGGCAAAGTAGCACACCCAGAGCAGAAGTCCTACTTCATCCAGATCAGGCCTGCAAAGAAACTGCGTTTCACAGGCCTTTGGAAGAGATGTTCCCGGTAGGCTGTAAGAGCACTGAGCAGAGCGAGTTGTTTCTTAGCTTGCCAAGGAGCTGGAAGCAAGATGCTGTGGGGCCCAACTCGCCCTTTGGAAAGAAGCCTGCACGTTGTGCCTTTCAGCTCTAGGGCAAAGAAGCACACCCAGAGCAGAAGTCCTACTTCATCCAGATCAGGCCTGCAAAGAAACTGCGTTCTACAGGCCTTTGGAAGAGATGCTCCAGGTAGGCTTTAAGAGCACTGTGCAGAGCGAGCTGTTTCTTAGCTTTCCAAAGAGCTGGAAGCAAGATGCTGTGGGGCCCAACTCGCCCTTTGGAAAGAAGCCTGCACGTTGTGCCTTTCGGCTCTAGGGCAAAGTAGCACACCCAGAGCAGAAGTCCTACTTCAGCCAGATCAGGCCTGCAAAGAAACTGCGTTTCACAGGCCTTTGGAAGACATGCTCCCCAGAGGCTGTAAGAGCTCTGTGCAGAGCGAGTTGTTTCTTAGCTTCCCAAAGAGCTGGAAGCAAGATGCTGTGGGGCCCAACTCGCACTTTCGAAAGAAGCCTGCACGTTGTGCCTTTTAGCTCTAGGGCAAAGTAGCACACCCAGAGCAGAAGTCCTACTTCAGCCAGATCAGGCCTGCAAAGAAACTGCGTTTCACAGGCCTTTGGAAGAGATGTTCCTGGTAGGCTGTGAGAGCACTGTGCAGAGCGAGTTGTTTCTTAGCTTCCCAAAGAGCTGGAAGCAGGATGCCGTGGGGCCCAACTCGCCCTTTGGAAACAAGCCTGCACGTTGTGCCTTTCAGCTCTAGGGCCAATTAGCACACCCAGAGCAGAAGTCCTACTTCAGCCAGATCAGGCCTGCAAAGAAGCTGCGTTTCCCAGGCCTTTGGAAGAGATGTTTCAGGTAGGCTGTAAGTACACTGTGCACAGCGAGTGGTTTCTTAGCTTCCCAAAGAGCTGGAAGCAAGATGCTGTGGGGCCCAACTCGCACTTTGGAAAGAAGCCTGCACGTTGTGCCTTTCAGCTCTAGGGCAAAGTAGCACACCCAGAGCTGAAGTCCTACTTCAGCCAGATCAGGCCTGCAAAGAAAGTGCGTTTCACAGGCCTTTGGAAGAGATGCTCCCGGTAGGCTGTAAGAGCAGTGTGCAGAGCGAGTTGTTTCTTAGCTTCCCAAAGAGCTGGAAGCAAGATGCTGTGGGGCCCAAATCGCCATTTAGAAAGTAGCCTGCACGTTGTGCCTTTCAGCTCTAGGGCAAAGTAGCACGCCCAGAGCAGAAGTCCTACTTCAGCCAGATCAGGCCTGCAAAGAAACTGCGTTTCACAGGTCGCTGGAAGAGACCTTCCCGGTAGGCTGTAAGAGCACTGTGCAGAGAAGGTTGATTCCTACCTTCGGAAATAGCTGGAAGCAAGAAGCTGCGGGGCCAAACTCACCCTTTGGAAAGAAGCCTGCACGTTGTGCCTTTCAGCTCTAGGGCAAAGTAGCACACCCAGAGCAGAAGTCCTACTTCATCCAGATCAGGCCTGCAAAGAAACTGCGTTTCACAGGCCTTTGGAAGAGATGTTCCCGGTAGGCTGTAAGAGCACTGAGCAGAGCGAGTTGTTTCTTAGCTTGCCAAGGAGCTGGAAGCAAGATGCTGTGGGGCCCAACTCGCCCTTTGGAAAGAAGCCTGCACGTTGTGCCTTTCAGCTCTAGGGCAAAGAAGCACACCCAGAGCAGAAGTCCTACTTCAGCCAGATCAGGCCTGCAAAGTAACTGCGTTTCACAGGCCTTTGGAAGAGATGTTCCCACTAGGCTGTAAGAGCACTGTGCAGAGCGAGTTGTTTCTTAGCTTCCCAAAGAGCTGGAAGCAAGATGCTGTGGGGCCCAACTCGCCCTTTGGAAAGAAGCCTGCACGTTGTGCCTTTCAGCTCTAGGGCAAAGTAGCACACCCAGAGCAGAAGTCCTACTTCAGCCAGATCAGGCCTGCAAAGAAACTGCGTTTCACAGGCCTTTGGAAGAGAAGTTCCTGGTAGGCTGCAAGAGGACTGTGCAGAGCGAGTTGTTTCTAAGCTTCCCAAAGAGCTGGAAGGAAGATGCTGATGGGCCCAACTTGCCCCTTGGAAAGAAGCCTGCTCGTTGTGCCTTTAGCTCTAGGGCAATGTAGCACACCCAGAGCAGAAGTCCTACTTCAGCCAGATCAGGCCTGCAAAGAAACTGCGTTTATCCAGGCCTTTGGAAGAGAAGTTCCCACTAGGCTGTAAGAGCACTGTGCAGAGCGAGTTGTTTCTTAGCTTCCCAAAGAGCTGGAAGAAAGATGCTGTGGGGTCCAACTCGCCCTTTGGAAAGAAGCCTGCACGTTGTGCCTTTCAGCTCTAGGGCAATGTAGCACACCCAGAGCAGAAGTCCTACTTCAGCCAGATCAGGCTTGCAAAGAAACTGCGTTTCACAGGCCTTTGGAAGAGATGTTCCCGGTAGGCTGTAAGAGCACTGTGCAGAGCGAGCTGTTTCTTAGCTTCCCAAAGAGCTGGAAGCAAGATGCTCTGGGGCCCAACTCACCCTTTGGAAAGAAGCCTGCACGTTGTGCCTTTCAGCTCTAGGGCAAAGTAGCACACCCAGAGCAGAAGTCCTACTTCAGCCAGATAAGGCCTGCAAAGAAACTGCGTTTCACAGGCCTTTGGAAGAGATGTTCCCGGTAGGCTGTAAGAGCACTGTGCAGAGCGAGTTGTTTCTTAGCTTCCCAAAGAGCTGGAAGCAAGATGCTGTGGGGTCCAACTCGCCCTTTGGAAAGAAGCCTGCACGTTGTGCCTTTCAGATCTAGGGCAAAGTAGCACACCCAGAGCAGAAGTCCTACTTCAGCCAGATCAGGCCTGCAAAGAATCTGCGTTTCACAGGCCTTTGGAAGAGATGCTCCCAGTAGGCTGTAAGAGCACTGTGCAGAGCGAGTTGTTTCTTAGCTTCCCAAAGAGCTGGAAGCAAGATGCTCTGGGGCCCAACTCGCCCTTTGGAAAGAAGCCTGCACGTTGTGCCTTTTAGCTCTAGGGCAAAGTAGCACACCCAGAGCAGAAGTCCTACTTCAGCCAGATCAGGCCTGCAAAGAAACTGCGTTTCACAGGCCTTTGGAAGAGATGTTCCTGGTAGGCTGTGAGAGCACTGTGCAGAGCGAGTTGTTTCTTAGCTTCCCAAAGAGCTGGAAGCAGGATGCCGTGGGGCCCAACTCGCCCTTTGGAAACAAGCCTGCACGTTGTGCCTTTCAGCTCTAGGGCCAATTAGCACACCCAGAGCAGAAGTCCTACTTCAGCCAGATCAGGCCTGCAAAGAAGCTGCGTTTCCCAGGCCTTTGGAAGAGATGTTTCCGGTAGGCTGTAAGTACACTGTGCACAGCGAGTGGTTTCTTAGCTTCCCAAAGAGCTGGAAGCAAGATGCTGTGGGGCCCAACTCGCACTTTGGAAAGAAGCCTGCACGTTGTGCCTTTCAGCTCTAGGGCAAAGTAGCACACCCACAGCTGAAGTCCTACTTCAGCCAGATCAGGCCTGCAAAGAAAGTGCGTTTCACAGGCCTTTGGAAGAGATGCTCCCGGTAGGCTGTAAGAGCAGTGTGCAGAGCGAGTTGTTTCTTAGCTTCCCAAAGAGCTGGAAGCAAGATGCTGTGGGGCCCAAATCGCCATTTAGAAAGAAGCCTGCACGTTTTGCCTTTCAGCTCTAGGGCAAAGTAGCACGCCCAGAGCAGAAGTCCTACTTCAGCCAGATCAGGCCTGCAAAGAAACTGCGTTTCACAGGCCTTTGGAAGAGATGTTCCCGGTAGGCTGTAAGAGCACTGTGCAGAGCGAGTTGTTTCTTAGCTTCCCAAAGAGCTGGAAGCAAGATGCTGTGGGGCCCAACTCGCCCTTTGGAAAGAAGCCTGCACGTTGTGCCTTTCAGCTCTAGGGCAAAGTATCACACCCAGAGCAGAAGTCCTACTCCAGCCAGATCAGGCCTGCAAAGAAACTGCGTTTCACAGGCCTTTGGAAGAGATGTTCCCACTAGGCTGTAAGAGCACTGTGCAGAGCGAGTTGTTTCTTAGCTTCCCAAAGAGCTGGAAGCAAGATGCTGTGGGCCCAACTCGCCCCTTTTAAAGAAGCCTGCACCTTGTGCCTTTCAGCTCTAGGGCAAAGTAGCACACCCAATGCAGAAGTCCTACTTCAGCCAGATCAGGCCTGCAAAGAAACTGCGTTTCACAGGCCTTTGGAAGACATGCTCCCCGGAGGCTGTAAGAGCACCGTGCAGAGCGAGTTGTTTCTTAGCTTCCCAAAGATCTGGAAGCAAGATGCTGTGGGGCCCAACTCGCCCTTTGGAAAGAATCCTGCACGTTGTGCCTTTCAGCTCTAGGGCAAAGTAGCACACCCAGAGCAGAAGTCCTACTTCAGGCAGATCAGGCCTGCAAAGAAACTGCGTTTCACAGGTCTTTGGAAGAGATGTACCTGGTAGGCTGTAAGAACACTGTGCTGAGCGAGTTGTTTCTTAGCTTCCCAAAGAGCTGGAAGCAAGATGCTGTGGGGCCCAACTCGCCCTTTCGAATGAAGCCTGCACTTTGTGCCTTTCAGCTCTAGGGCCAATTAGCACACCCAGAGCAGAAGTCCTACTTCAGCCAGATCAGGCCTGCAAAGAAGCTGCGTTTCCCATGCCTTTGGAAGAAATGTTTCCGTAGGCTGTAAGTACACTGTGCAGAGCGAGTTGTTTCTTAGCTTCCCAAAGAGCTGGAAGCAAGATGCTGTGGGGCCCAACTCGCCCTTTGGAAAGAAGCCTGCACGTTGTGCCTTTCAGCTCTAGGGCAAAGTAGCACACCCAGTGCAGAAGTCCTACTTCAGCCAGATCAGGCCTGCAAAGAAACTGCGTTTCACAGGCCTTTGGAAGAGATGTTCCCACTAGGCTGTAAGAGCACTGTGCAGAGCGAGTTGTTTCTTAGCTTCCCAAAGAGCTGGAAGCAAGATGCTGTGGGGCCCAACTCGCCCTTTGGAAAGAAGCCTGAACATTGTGCCTTTCAGCTCTAGGGCAATGTAGCACACTCAGAGCAGAAGTTCTACTTCAGCCAGATCAGGCCTGCAAAGAAACTGCGTTTCACAGGTCGCTGGAAGAGACCTTCCCGGTAGGCTGTAAGAGCACTGTGCAGAGAAGGTTGATTCTTACATTCGGAAATAGCTGGAAGCAAGAAGCTGTGGGGCCAAACTCACCCTTTGGAAAGAAGCCTGCACGTTGTGCCTTTCAGCTCTAGGGCAAAGTAGCACACCCAGAGCAGAAGTCCTACTTCATCCAGATCAGGCCTGCAAAGAAACTGCGTTTCACAGGCCTTTGGAAGAGATGTTCCCGGTAGGCTGTAAGAGCACTGAGCAGAGCGAGTTGTTTCTTAGCTTGCCAAGGAGCTGGAAGCAAGATGCTGTGGGGCCCAACTCGCCCTTTGGAAAGAAGCCTGCACGTTGTGCCTTTCAGCTCTAGGGCAAAGAAGCACACCCAGAGCAGAAGTCCTACTTCAGCCAGATCAGGCCTGCAAAGAAACTGCGTTTCACAGGCCTTTGGAAGAGATGTTCCCACTAGGCTGTAAGAGCACTGTGCAGAGCGAGTTGTTTCTTAGCTTCCCAAAGAGCTGGAAGCAAGATGCTGTGGGGCCCAACTCGCCCTTTGGAAAGAAGCCTGCACGTTGTGCCTTTCAGCTCTAGGGCAAAGTAGCACACCCAGAGCAGAAGTCCTACTTCAGCCAGATCAGGCCTGCAAAGAAACTGCGTTTCACAGGCCTTTGGAAGAGATGTTCCCGGTAGGCTGTAAGAGCACTGTGCAGAGCGAGTTGTTTCTTAGCTTCCCAAGGAGCTGGAAGCAAGATGCTGTGGGGCCCAACTCGCCCTTTGGAAAGAAGCCTGCACGTTGTGCCTTTCAGCTCTAGGGCAAAGTATCACACCCAGAGCAGAAGTCCTACTCCAGCCAGATCAGGCCTGCAAAGAAACTGCGTTTCACAGGCCTTTGGAAGAGATGTTCCCGGCAGGCTGTAAGAGCACTGTGCAGAGCGAGTTGTTTCTTAGCTTCCCAAAGAGCTGGAAGCAAGATGCTGTGGGCCCCAACTCGCCCTTTCGAATGAAGCCTGCACGTTGTGCCTTTCAGCTCTAGGGCCAAGTAGCACACCAAGAGCAGAAGTCCTACTTCAGCCAGATCAGGCCTGCAAAGAAGCTGCGTTTCACAGGCCTTTGGAAGAGATGTTTCCGGTAGGCTGTAAGTACACTGTGCAGAGCGAGTGGTTTCTTAGCTTCCCAAAGAGCTGGAAGCAAGATGCTGTGGGGCCCAACTCGCCCTTTGGAAAGAAGCCTGCACGTTGTGCCTTTCAGCTCTAGGGCAAAGTAGCACACCCAGAGCAGAAGTCCTACTTCAGCCAGATCAGGCCTGCAAAGAAACTGCGTTTCACAGGCCTTTGGAAGAGATGTTCCCGGTAGGCTGTAAGAGCACTGTGCAGAGCGAGTTGTTTCTTAGCTTCCCAAAGAGCTGGAAGCAAGATGCTGTGGGGCCCAACTCGCCCTTTGGAAAGAAGCCTGCACGTTGTGCCTTTCAGCTCTAGGGCAAAGTAGCACACCCAGAGCAGAAGTCCTACTTCAGCCAGATCAGGCCTGCAAAGAAACTGCGTTTCACAGGCCTTTGGAAGAGATGTTCCCACTAGGCTGTAAGAGCACTGTGCAGAGCGAGTTGTTTCTTAGCTTCCCAAAGAGCTGGAAGCAAGATGCTGTGGGGCCCAACTCGCCCTTTGGAAAGAAGCCTGCACGTTGTGCCTTTCAGCTCTAGGGCAAAGTAGCACACCCAGAGCAGAAGTCCTACTTCAGCCAGATCAGGCCTGCAAAGAAACTGCGTTTCACAGGCCTTTGGAAGAGATGTTCCCACTAGGCTGTAAGAGCACTGTGCAGAGCGAGTTGTTTCTTAGCTTCCCAAAGAGCTGGAAGCAAGATGCTGTGGGGCCCAACTCGCCCTTTGGAAAGAAGCCTGCACGTTGTGCCTTTCAGCTCTAGGGCA
Organism: Equus przewalskii; assembly: GCF_037783145.1. Lineage (NCBI taxonomy): Eukaryota > Metazoa > Chordata > Mammalia > Perissodactyla > Equidae > Equus > Equus przewalskii. Next base: position 32,188 of record NW_027227621.1, on the reverse strand, counting down.
AAGTAGCACACCCAGAGCAGAAGTCCTACTTCAGCCAGATCAGGCCTGCAAAGAAACTGCGTTTCACAGGCCTTTGGAAGAGATGTTCCCACTAGGCAGTAAGAGCACTGTGCAGAGCGAGTTGTTTCTTAGCTTCCCAAAGAGCTGGAAGCAAGATGCTGTGGGGCCTAACTCGCCCTTTGGAAAGAAGCCTGCACGTTGTGCCTTTCAGCTCTAGGGCAAAGTAGCACACCCAGAGCAGAAGTCCTACTTCAGCCAGATCAGGCCTGCAAAGAAACTGCGTTTCACAGGCCTTTGGAAGAGATGCTCCAGGTAGGCTGTAAGAGCACTGTGCAGAGCGAGTTGTTTCTTAGCTTCCCAAAGAGCTGGAAGCAAGATGCTGTGGGGCCCAACTCGCCCTTTGGAAAGAAGCCTGCACGTTGTGCCTTTCAGCTCTAGGGCAAAGTAGCACACCCAGAGCAGAAGTCCTACTTCAGCCAGATCAGGCCTGCAAAGAAACTGCGTTTCACAGGCCTTTGGAAGAGATGTTCCCGGTAGGCTGTAAGAGCACTGTGCAGAGCGAGTTGTTTCTTAGCTTCCCAAAGAGCTGGAAGCAAGATGCTGTGGGGCCCAACTCGCCCTTTGGAAAGAAGCCTGCACGTTGTGCCTTTCGGCTCTAGGGCAAAGTAGCACACCCAGAGCAGAAGTCCTACTTCAGCCAGATCAGGCCTGCAAAGAAACTGCGTTTCACAGGCCTTTGGAAGAGATGTTCCCGGTAGGCTGTAAGAGCACTGTGCAGAGCGAGTTGTTTCTTAGCTTCCCAAAGAGCTGGAAGCAAGATGCTGTGGGGCCCAACTCGCCCCTTGGAAAGAAGCCTGCACGTTGTGCCTTTCAGCTCTAGGGCAAAGTAGCACACCCAGAGCAGAAGTCCTACTTCAGCCAGATCAGGCCTGCAAAGAAACTGCGTTTCACAGGCCTTTGGAAGAGATGTTCCCGGTAGGCTGTAAGAGCACTGTGCAGAGCGAGTTGTTTCTTAGCTTCCCAAAGAGCTGGAAGCAAGATGCTGTGGGGCCCAACTCGCCCTTTTGAAAGAAGCCTGCACCTTGTGCCTTTCAGCTCTAGGGCAAAGTAGCACACCCAGAGCAGAAGTCCTACTTCAGCCAGATCAGGCCTGCAAAGAAACTGCGTTTCACAGGCCTTTGGAAGAGATGTTCCCGGTAGGCTGTAAGAGCACTGTGCAGAGCGAGTTGTTTCTTAGCTTCCCAAAGAGCTGGAAGCAAGATGCTGTGGGGCCCAACTCGCCCTTTGGAAAGAAGCCTGCACGTTGTGCCTTTCAGCTCTAGGGCAAAGTAGCACACCCAGAGCAGAAGTCCTACTTCAGCCAGATCAGGCCTGCAAAGAAACTGCGTTTCACAGGCCTTTGGAAGACATGCTCCCCGGAGGCTGTAAGAGCACTGTGCAGAGCGAGTTGTTTCTTAGCTTCCCAAAGAGCTGGAAGCAAGATGCTGTGGGGCCCAACTCGCCCTTTGGAAAGAAGCCTGCACGTTGTGCCTTTCAGCTCTAGGGCAAAGTAGCACACCCAGAGCAGAAGTCCTACTTCAGCCAGATCAGGCCTGCAAAGAAACTGCGTTTCACAGGCCTTTGGAAGAGATGTTCCCGGTAGGCTGTAAGAGCACTGTGCAGAGCGAGTTGTTTCTTAGCTTCCCAAAGAGCTGGAAGCAAGATGCTGTGGGGCCCAACTCGCCCCTTGGAAAGAAGCCTGCACGTTGTGCCTTTCAGCTCTAGGGCAAAGTAGCACACCCAGAGCAGAAGTCCTACTTCAGCCAGATCAGGCCTGCAAAGAAACTGCGTTTCACAGGCCTTTGGAAGAGATGTTCCCTGTAGGCTGTAAGAGCACTGTGCAGAGCGAGTTGTTTCCTAGCTTCCCAAAGAGCTGGAAGCAAGATGCTGTGGGGCCCAACTCGCCCTTTGGAAAGAAGCCTGCACGTTGTGCCTTTCAGCTCTAGGGCAATGTAGCACACCCAGAGCAGAAGTTCTACTTCAGCCAGATCAGGCCTGCAAAGAAACTGCGTTTCACAGGTCTCTGGAAGAGACGTTCCCGGTAGGCTGTAAGAGCACTGTGCAGAGAAAGTTGTTTCTTACCTTCGCAAAGAGCTGGAAGCAAGAAGCTGTGGGGCCAAACTCGCCCTTTGGAAAGAAGCCTGCACGTTGTGCCTTTCAGCTCTAGGGCAAAGTAGCACACCCAGAGCAGAAGTCCTACTTCAGCCAGATCAGGCCTGCAAAGAAGCTGCGTTTCACAGGCCTTTGGAAGAGATGTTTCCGGTAGGCTGTAAGAACACTGTGCAGAGCGAGTGGTTTCTTAGCTTCCCAAAGAGCTGGAAGCAAGATGCTGTGGGGCCCAACTCGCCCTTTGGAAAGAAGCCTGCACGTTGTGCCTTTCAGCTCTAGGGCAAAGTAGCACACCCAGAGCAGAAGTCCTACTTCAGCCAGATCAGGCCTGCAAAGAAACTGCGTTTCACAGGCCTTTGGAAGAGATGTTCCCGGTAGGCTGTAAGAGCACTGTGCAGAGCGAGTTGTTTCTTAGCTTCCCAAAGAGCTGGAAGCAAGATGCTGTGGGGCCCAACTCGCCCTTTGGAAAGAAGCCTGCACGTTGTGCCTTTCAGCTCTAGGGCAAAGTAGCACACCCAGAGCAGAAGTCCTACTTCAGCCAGATCAGGCCTGCAAAGAAACTGCGTTTTACAGGCCTTTGGAAGAGATGCTCCAGGTAGGCTGTAAGAGCACTGTGCAGAGCGAGTTGTTTCTTAGCTTCCCAAAGAGCTGGAAGCAAGATGCTGTGGGGCCCAACTCGCCCTTTGGAAAGAAGCCTGCACGTTGTGCCTTTCAGCTCTAGGGCAAAGTATCACACCCAGAGCAGAAGTCCTACGTCAGCCAGATCAGGCCTGCAAAGAAACTGCGTTTCACAGGCCTTTGGAAGTGATGTTCCCATTAGGCTGTAAGAGCACTGTGCAGAGCGAGTTGTTTCTTAGCTTCCCAAAGAGCTGGAAGCAAGATGCTGTGGGACCCAACTCGCCCCTTTTAAAAAGCCTGCACGTTGTGCCTTTCAGCTCTAGGGCAAAGTAGCACACCCAGAGCAGAAGTCCTACTTCAGCCAGATCAGGCCTGCAAAGAAACTGCGTTTCACAGGCCTTTGGAAGAGATGTTTCCGGTAGGCTGTAAGAGCACTGTCCAGAGCGAGTTGTTTCTTAGCTTCCCAAAGAGCTGGAAGCAAGATGCTGTGGGGCCCAACTCGCCCTTTGGAAAGAAGCCTGCACGTTGTGCCTTTTGGCTCTAGGGCAAAGTAGCACACCCAGAGCAGAAGTCCTACTTCAGCCAGATCAGGCCTGCAAAGAAACTGCGTTTCACAGGCCTTTGGAAGACATGCTCCCCGGAGGCTGTAAGAGCACTGTGCAGAGCGAGTTGTTTCTTAGCTTCCCAAAGAGCTGGAAGCAAGATGCTGTGGGGCCCAACTCGCCCTTTGGAAAGAAGCCTGCACGTTTTGCCTTTCAGCTCTAGGGCAAAGTAGCACACCCAGAGCAGAAGTCCTACTTCAGCCAGATCAGGCCTGCAAAGAAACTGCGTTTCACAGGCCTTTGGAAGAGATGTTCCCGGCAGGCTGTAAGAGCACTGTGCAGAGCGAGTTGTTTCTTAGCTTCCCAAAGAGCTGGAAGCAAGATGCTGTGGGGCCCAACTCGCCCCTTGGAAAGAAGCCTGCACGTTGTGCCTTTCAGCTCTAGGGCAAAGTAGCACACCCAGAGCAGAAGTCCTACTTCAGCCAGATCAGGCCTGCAAAGAAGCTGCGTTTCCCAGGCCTTTGCAAGAGATGTTTCCGGTAGGCTGTAAGTACACTGTGCAGAGCGAGTGGTTTCTTAGCTTCCCAAAGAGCTGGAAGCAAGATGCTGGGGGCCCAACTCGCCCTTTGGAAAGAAGCCTGCAGGTTGTGCCTTTCAGCTCTAGGGCAAAGTAGCACACCCAGAGCAGAAGTCTTACTTCAGCCAGATCAGGCCTGCAAAGAAACTGCATTTCACAGGCCTTTGGAAGAGATGTTCCGGGTAGGCTGTAAGAGCACTGTGCAGAGCGAGTTGTTTCTTAGCTTCCCAAAGAGCTGGAAGCAAGATGCTGTGGGGCCCAACTCGCCCTTTGGAAAGAAGCCTGCACGTTGTGTCTTTCAGCTCTAGGGCAAAGTAGCACACCCAGAGCAGAAGTCCTACTTCAGCCAGATCAGGCCTGCAAAGAAACTGCGTTTCACAGGCCTTTGGAAGAGATGTTCCCGGTAGGCTGTAAGAGCACTGTGCAGAGCGAGTTGTTTCTTAGCTTCCCAAAGAGCTGGAAGCAAGATGCTATGGGGCCCAACTCGCCCTTTGGAAAGAAGCCTGCACGTTGTGCCTTTCGGCTCTAGGGCAAAGTAGCACACCCAGAGCAGAAGTCCTACTTCAGCCAGATCAGGCCTGAAAACAAACTGCGTTTTACAGGCCTTTGGAAGAGATACTCCAGGTAGGCTGTAAGAGCACTGTGCAGAGCGAGTTGTTTCTTAGCTTCCCAAAGAGCTGGAAGCAAGATGCTGTGGGGCCCAACTCGCCCTTTGGAAAGAAGCCTGCACGTTGTGCCTTTCGGCTCTAGGGCAAAGTAGCACACCCAGAGCAGAAGTCCTACTTCAGCCAGATCAGGCCTGCAAAGAAACTGCGTTTCACAGGCCTTTGGAAGAGATGTTCCCGGTAGGCTGTAAGAGCACTGTGCAGAGCAAGTTGTTTCTTAGCTTCCCAAAGAGCTGGAAGCAAGATGCTGTGGGGCCCAACTCGCCCCTTTTAAAGAAGCCTGCACCTTGTGCCTTTCAGCTCTAGGGCAAAGTAGCACACCCAGAGCAGAAGTCCTACTTCAGCCAGATCAGGCCTGCAAAGAAACTGCGTTTCACAGGCCTTTGGAAGAGATGTTCCCGGTAGGCTGTAAGAGAACTGTGCAGAGCGAGTTGTTTCTTAGCTTCCCAAAGAGCTGGAAGCAAGATGCTGTGGGACCCAACTCGCCCCTTTTAAAGAAGCCTGCACCTTGTGCCTTTCAGCTCTAGGGCAAAGTAGCACACCCAGAGCAGAAGTCCTACTTCAGCCAGATCAGGCCTGCAAAGAAACTGCGTTTCACAGGCCTTTGGAAGAGATGTTCCCGGTAGGCTGTAAGAGAACTGTGCAGAGCGAGTTGTTTCTTAGCTTCCCAAAGAGCTGGAAGCAAGATGCTGTGGGGCCCAACTCGCCCTTTGGAAAGAAGCCTGCACGTTGTGCCTTTCAGCTCAAGGGCAAAGTAGCACACCCAGAGCAGAAGTCCTACTTCAGCCAGATCAGGCCTGCAAAGAAACTGCGTTTCACAGGCCTTTGGAAGACATGCTCCCCGGAGGCTGTAAGAGCACTGTGCAGAGCGAGTTGTTTCTTAGCTTCCCAAAGAGCTGGAAGCAAGATGCTGTGGGGCCCAACTCGCCCTTTGGAAAGAAGCCTGCACGTTTTGCCTTTCAGCTCTAGGGCAAAGTAGCACACCCAGAGCAGAAGTCCTACTTCAGCCAGATCAGGCCTGCAAAGAAACTGCGTTTCACAGGCCTTTGGAAGAGATGTTCCTGGCAGGCTGTAAGAGCACTGTGCAGAGCGAGTTGTTTCTTAGCTTCCCAAAGAGCTGGAAGCAAGATGCTGTGGGGCCCAACTCGCCCCTTGGAAAGACGCCTGCACGTTGTGCCTTTCAGCTCTAGGGCAAAGTAGCACACCCAGAGCAGAAGTCCTACTTCAGCCAGATCAGGCCTGCAAAGAAACTGCGTTTCACAGGCCTTTGGAAGAGATGTTCCCTGTAGGCTGAAAGAGCACTGTGCAGAGCGAGTTGTTTCCTAGCTTCCCAAAGAGCTGGAAGCAAGATGCTGTGGGGCCCAACTCGCCCTTTGGAAAGAAGCCTGCACGTTGTGCCTTTCAGCTCTAGGGCAATGTAGCACACTCAGAGCAGAAGTTCTACTTCAGCCAGATCAGGCCTGCAAAGAAACTGCGTTTCACAGGTCTCTGGAAGAGACCTTCCCGGTAGGCTGTAAGAGCACTGTGCAGAGAAGGTTGTTTCTTACATTCGGAAATAGCTGGAAGCAAGAAGCTGTGGGGCCAAACTCGCCCTTTGGAAAGAAGCCTGCACGTTGTGCCTTTCAGCTCTAGGGCAAAGTAGCACACCCAGAGCAGAAGTCCTACTTCAGCCAGATCAGGCCTGCAAAGAAGCTGCGTTTCCCAGGCCTTTGCAAGAGATGTTTCCGGTAGGCTGTAAGTACACTGTGCAGAGCGAGTGGTATCTTAGCTTCCCAAAGAGCTGGAAGCAAGATGCTGTGGGGCCCAACTTGCCCTTTGGAAAGAAGCCTGCACGTTGTGCCTTTCAGCTCTAGGGCAAAGTAGCACACCCAGAGCAGAAGTCTTACTTCAGCCAGATCAGGCCTGCAAAGAAACTGCATTTCACAGGCCTTTGGAAGAGATGTTCCGGGTAGGCTGTAAGAGCACTGTGCAGAGCGAGTTGTTTCTTAGCTTCCCAAAGAGCTGGAAGCAAGATGCTGTGGGGCCCAACTCGCCCTTTGGAAAGAAGCCTGCACGTTGTGTCTTTCAGCTCTAGGCCAAAGTAGCACACCCAGAGCAGAAGTCCTACTTCAGCCAGATCAGGCCTGCAAAGAAACTGCGTTTCACAGGCCTTTGGAAGAGATGTTCCTGGCAGGATGTAAGAGCACTGTGCAGAGCGAGTTGTTTCTTAGCTTCCCAAAGAGCTGGAAGCAAGATGCTGTGGGGCCCAACTCGCCCTTTGGAAAGAAGCCTGCACGTTGTGCCTTTCAGCTCTAGGGCAAAGTAGCACACCCAGAGCAGAAGTCCTACTTCAGCCAGATCAGGCCTGCAAAGAAACTGCGTTTCACAGGCCTTTGGAAGAGATGCTCCCGGTAGGCTGTAAGAGCACTGTGCAGAGCGAGTTGTTTCTTAGCTTCCCAAAGAGCTGGAAGCAAGATGCTGTGGAGCCCAACTCGCCCTTTGGAAAGAAGCCTGCACGTTTTGCCTTTCAGCTCTAGGGCAAAGTAGCACACCCAGAGCAGAAGTCCTACTTCAGCCAGATCAGGCCTGCAAAGAAACTTCGTTTCACAGGCCTTTGGAAGAGATGTTCCCACTAGGCTGTAAGAGCACTGTGCAGAGCGAGTTGTTTCTTAGCTTCCCAAAGAGCTGGAAGCAAGATGCTGTGGGGCCCAACTCGCCCCTTGGAAAGAAGCCTGCACGTTGTGCCTTTCAGCTCTAGGGCAAAGTAGCACACCCAGAGCAGAAGTCCTACTTCAGCCAGATCAGGCCTGCAAAGAAACTGCGTTTCACAGGCCTTTGGAAGAGATGTTCCCGGTAGGCTGTAAGAGCACTGAGCAGAGCGAGTTGTTTCTTAGCTTGCCAAGGAGCTGGAAGCAAGATGCTGTGGGGCCCAACTCGCCCTTTGGAAAGAAGCCTGCACGTTGTGCCTTTCAGCTCTAGGGCAAAGTAGCACACCCAGAGCAGAAGTCCTACTTCAGCCAGATCAGGCCTGCAAAGAAACTGCGTTTCACAGGCCTTTGGAAGGGATGTTCCCACTAGGCTGTAAGAGCACTGTGCAGAGCGAGTTGTTTCTTAGCTTCCCAAAGAGCTGGAAGCAAGATGCTGTGGGGCCCAACTCGCCCCTTGGAAAGAAGCCTGCACGTTGTGCCTTTCAGCTCTAGGGCAAAGTAGCACACCCAGAGCAGAAGTCCTACTTCAGCCAGATCAGGCCTGCAAAGAAACTGCGTTTCACAGGCCTTTGGAAGAGATGTTCCCGGTAGGCTGTAAGAGCACTGAGCAGAGCGAGTTGTTTCTTAGCTTGCCAAGGAGCTGGAAGCAAGATGCTGTGGGGCCCAACTCGCCCTTTGGAAAGAAGCCTGCACGTTGTGCCTTTCAGCTCTAGGGCAAAGTAGCACACCCAGAGCAGAAGTCCTACTTCAGCCAGATCAGGCCTGCAAAGAAACTGCGTTTCACAGGCCTTTGGAAGGGATGTTCCCACTAGGCTGTAAGAGCACTGTGCAGAGCGAGTTGTTTCTTAGCTTCCCAAAGAGCTGGAAGCAAGATGCTGTGGGGCCCAACTCGCCCTTTGGAAAGAAGCCTGCACGTTGTGCCTTTCAGCTCTAGGGCAAAGTAGCACACCCAGAGCAGAAGTCCTACTTCAGCCAGATCAGGCCTGCAAAGAGACTGCGTTTCACAGGCCTTTGGAAGAGATGTTCCCGGTAGGCTGTAAGAGAACTGTGCAGAGCGAGTTGTTTCTTAGCTTCCCAAAGAGCTGGAAGCAAGATGCTGTGGAGCCCAACTCGCCCTTTGGAAAGAAGCCTGCACGTTTTGCCTTTCAGCTCTAGGGCAAAGTAGCACACCCAGAGCAGAAGTCCTACTTCAGCCAGATCAGGCCTGCAAAGAAACTTCGTTTCACAGGCCTTTGGAAGAGATGTTCCCACTAGGCTGTAAGAGCACTGTGCAGAGCGAGTTGTTTCTTAGCTTCCCAAAGAGCTGGAAGCAAGATGCTGTGGGGCCCAACTCGCCCCTTGGAAAGAAGCCTGCACGTTGTGCCTTTCAGCTCTAGGGCAAAGTAGCACACCCAGAGCAGAAGTCCTACTTCAGCCAGATCAGGCCTGCAAAGAAACTGCGTTTCACAGGCCTTTGGAAGAGATGTTCCCGGTAGGCTGTAAGAGCACTGAGCAGAGCGAGTTGTTTCTTAGCTTGCCAAGGAGCTGGAAGCAAGATGCTGTGGGGCCCAACTCGCCCTTTGGAAAGAAGCCTGCACGTTGTGCCTTTCAGCTCTAGGGCAAAGTAGCACACCCAGAGCAGAAGTCCTACTTCAGCCAGATCAGGCCTGCAAAGAAACTGCGTTTCACAGGCCTTTGGAAGGGATGTTCCCACTAGGCTGTAAGAGCACTGTGCAGAGCGAGTTGTTTCTTAGCTTCCCAAAGAGCTGGAAGCAAGATGCTGTGGGGCCCAACTCGCCCTTTGGAAAGAAGCCTGCACGTTGTGCCTTTCAGCTCTAGGGCAAAGTAGCACACCCAGAGCAGAAGTCCTACTTCAGCCAGATCAGGCCTGCAAAGAAACTGCGTTTCACAGGCCTTTGGAAGAGATGTTCCCGGTAGGCTGTAAGAGCACTGTGCAGAGCGAATTGTTTCTTAGCTTCCCAACGAGCTGGAAGCAAGATGCTGTGGAGCCCAACTCGCCCTTTGGAAAGAAGCCTGCACGTTTTGCCTTTCAGCTCTAGGGCAAAGTAGCACACACAGAGCAGAAGTCCTACTTCAGCCAGATCAGGCCTGCAAAGAAACTGCGTTTCACAGGCCTTTGGAAGAGATGTTCCCACTAGGCAGTAAGAGCACTGTGCAGAGCGAGTTGTTTCTTAGCTTCCCAAAGAGCTGGAAGCAAGATGCTGTGGGGCCCAACTCGCCCCTTGGAAAGAAGCCTGCACGTTGTGCCTTTCAGCTCTAGGGCAAAGTAGCAGACCCAGAGCAGAAGTCCTACTTCATCCAGATCAGGCCTGCAAAGAAACTGCGTTTTACAGGCCTTTGGAAGAGATGCTCCAGGTAGGCTGCAAGAGCACTGTGCAGAGCGAGTTGTTTCTTAGCTTCCCAAAGAGCTGGAAGCAAGATGCTGTGGGGCCCAACTCGCCCTTTGGAAAGAAGCCTGCACATTGTGCCTTTCAGCTCAAGGGCAAAGTATCACACCCAGAGCAGAAGTCCTACTCCAGCTAGATCAGGCCTGCAAAGAAACTGCGTTTCACAGGCCTTTGGAAGAGATGTTCCCATTAGGCTGTAAGAGCACTGTGCAGAGCGAGTTGTTTCTTAGCTTCCCAAAGAGCTGGAAGCAAGATGCTGTGGGACCCAACTCGCCCCTTTTAAAGAAGCCTGCACCTTGTGCCTTTCAGCTCTAGGGCAAAGTAGCACACCCAGAGCAGAAGTCCTACTTCAGCCAGATCAGGCCTGCAAAGAAACTGCGTTTCACAGGCCTTTGGAAGAGATGTTCCCGGTAGGCTGTAAGAGCACTGTGCAGAGCGAGTTGTTTCTTAGCTTCCCAAAGAGCTGGAAGCAAGATGCTGTGGGGCCCAACTCGCCCTTTGGAAAGAAGCCTGAACGTTGTGCCTTTCGGCTCTAGGGCAAAGTAGCACACCCAGAGCAGAAGTCCTACTTCAGCCAGATCAGGCCTGCAAAGAAACTGCGTTTCACAGGCCTTTGGAAGACATGCTCCCCGGAGGCTGTAAGAGCACTGTGCAGAGCGAGTTGTTTCTTAGCTTCCCAAAGAGCTGGAAGCAAGATGCTGTGGGGCCCAACTCGCCCTTTGGAAAGAAGCCTGCACGTTGTGCCTTTCAGCTCTAGGGCAAAGTAGCACACCCAGAGCAGAAGTCCTACTTCAGCCAGATCAGGCCTGCAAGGAAACTGCGTTTCACAGGCCTTTGGAAGAGATGTTCCCGGTAGGCTGTAAGAGCACTGAGCAGAGCGAGTTGTTTCTTAGCTTGCCAAGGAGCCGGAAGCAAGATGCTGTGGGGCCCAACTCGCCCTTTGGAAAGAAGCCTGCACTTTGTGCCTTTCAGCTCTAGGGCAAAGTAGCACACCCAGAGCAGATGTCCTACTTCAGCCAGATCAGGCCTGCAAAGAAACTGCGTTTCACAGGCCTTTGGAAGGGATGTTCCCACTAGGCTGTAAGAGCACTGTGCAGAGCGAGTTGTTTCTTAGCTTCCCAAAGAGCTGGAAGCAAGATGCTGTGGGGCCCAACTCGCCCTTTGGAAAGAAGCCTGCACGTTGTGCCTTTCAGCTCTAGGGCAAAGTAGCACACCCAGAGCAGAAGTCCTACTTCAGCCAGATCAGGCCTGCAAAGAAACTGCGTTTCACAGGCCTTTGGAAGAGATGTCCCCGGTAGGCTGTAAGAGCACTGTGCAGAGCGAGTTGTTTCTTAGCTTCCCAACGAGCTGGAAGCAAGATGCTGTGGAGCCCAACTCGCCCTTTGGAAAGAAGCCTGCACGTTTTGCCTTTCAGCTCTAGGGCAAAGTAGCACACCCAGAGCAGAAGTCCTACTTCACCCAGATCAGGCCTGCAAAGAAACTGCGTTTCACAGGCCTTTGGAAGAGATGTTCCCACTAGGCAGTAAGAGCACTGTGCAGAGCGAGTTGTTTCTTAGCTTCCCAAAGAGCTGGAAGCAAGATGCTGTGGGGCCCAACTCGCCCTTTGGAAAGAAGCCTGCACGTTGTGCCTTTCAGCTCTAGGGCAATGTAGCACACTCAGAGCAGAAGTTCTACTTCAGCCATATCAGGCCTGCAAAGAAACTGTGTTTCACAGGTCTCTGGAAGAGACCTTCCCGGTAGGCTGTAAGAGCACTGTGCAGAGAAGGTTGTTTCTTACATTCGGAAATAGCTGGAAGCAAGAAGCTGTGGGGCCAAACTCACCCTTTGGAAAGAAGCCTGCACGTTGTGCCTTTCAGCTCTAGGGCAAAGTAGCACACCCTGAGCAGAAGTCCTACTTCATCCAGATCAGGCTTGCAAAGAAACTGCGTTTCACAGGCCTTTGGAAGAGATGTTCCCTGTAGGCTGTAAGAGCACTGAGCAGAGCGAGTTGTTTCTTAGCTTGCCAAGGAGCTGGAAGCAAGATGCTGTGGGGCCCAACTCGCCCTTTGGAAAGAAGCCTGCACGTTGTGCCTTTCAGCTCTAGGGCAAAGAAGCACACCCAGAGCAGAAGTCCTACTTCAGCCAGATCAGGCCTGCAAAGAAACTGCGTTTCACAGGCCTTTGGAAGGGATGTTCCCACTAGGCTGTAAGAGCACTGTGCAGAGCGAGTTGTTTCTTAGCTTCCCAAAGAGCTGGAAGCAAGATGCTGTGGGGCCCAACTCGCCCTTTGGAAAGAAGCCTGCACGTTGTGCCTTTCAGCTCTAGGGCAAAGTAGCACACCCAGAGCAGAAGTCCTACTTCAGCCAGATCAGGCCTGCAAAGAAACTGCGTTTCACAGGCCTTTGGAAGACATGCTCCCGGTAGGCTGTAAGAGAACTGTGCAGAGCGAGTTGTTTCTTAGCTTCCCAAAGAGCTGGAAGCAAGATGCTGTGGGGCCCAACTCGCCCTTTGGAAAGAAGCCTGCACGTTGTGCCTTTCAGCTCTAGGGCAAAGTAGCACACCCAGAGCAGAAGTCCTACTTCAGCCAGATCAGGCCTGCAAAGAAACTGCGTTTCACAGGCCTTTGGAAGAGATGTTCCGGGTAGGCTGTAAGAGCACTGTGCAGAGCGAGTTGTTTCTTAGCTTCCCAAAGAGCTGGAAGCAAGATGCTGTGGGGCCCAACTCGCCCTTTGGAAAGAAGCCTGCACGTTGTGTCTTTCAGCTCTAGGGCAAAGTAGCACACCCAGAGCAGAAGTCCTACTTCAGCCAGATCAGGCCTGCAAAGAAACTGCGTTTCACAGGCCTTTGGAAGAGATGTTCCTGGCAGGATGTAAGAGCACTGTGCAGAGCGAGCTGTTTCTTAGCTTCCCAAAGAGCTGGAAGCAAGAAGCTGTGGGGCACAACTTGCCCTTTCGAATGAAGCCTGCACGTTGTGCCTTTCAGCTCTAGGGCCAATTAGCACACCCAGAGCAGAAGTCCTACTTCAGCCAGATCAGGCCTGCAAAGAAGCTGCGTTTCCCAGGCCTTTGGAAGAGATGTTTCCGGTAGGCTGTAAGTACACTGTGCAGAGCGAGTGGTTTCTTAGCTTCCCAAAGAGCTGGAAGCAAGATGCTGTGGGGCCCAACTCGCCCTTTGGAAAGAAGCCTGCACGTTGTGCCTTTCAGCTCTAGGGCAAAGTAGCACACCCAGAGCAGAAGTCCTACTTCAGCCAGATCAGGCCTGCAAAGAAACTGCGTTTCACAGGCCTTTGGAAGAGATGTTCCCTGTAGGCTGAAAGAGCACTGTGCAGAGCGAGTTGTTTCCTAGCTTCCCAAAGAGCTGGAAGCAAGATGCTGTGGGGCCCAACTCGCCCTTTGGAAAGAAGCCTGCACGTTGTGCCTTTCAGCTCTAGGGCAAAGTAGCACACCCAGAGCAGAAGTCCTACTTCAGCCAGATCAGGCCTACAAAGAAACTGCGTTTCACAGGCTTTTGGAAGAGATGTTCCCGGTAGGCTGTAAGAGCACTGTGCAGAGCGAGTTGTTTCTTAGCTTCCCAAAGAGCTGGAAGCAAGAAGCTGTGGGGCCCATCTCGCCCTTTGGAAAGAAGCCTGCACGTTGTGCCTTTCAGCTCTAGGGCAATGTAGCACACTCAGAGCAGAAGTTCTACTTCAGCCAGATCAGGCCTGCAAAGAAACTGCGTTTCACAGGTCTCTGGAAGAGACCTTCCCGGTAGGCTGTAAGAGCACTGTGCAGAGAAGGTTGTTTCTTACATTCGGAAATAGCTGGAAGCAAGAAGCTGTGGGGCCAAACTCACCCTTTGGAAAGAAGCCTGCACGTTGTGCCTTTCAGCTCTAGGGCAAAGTAGCACACCCAGAGCAGAAGTACTACTTCATCCAGATCAGGCTTGCAAAGAAACTGCGTTTCACAGGCCTTTGGAAGAGATGTTCCCGGTAGGCTGTAAGAGCACTGAGCAGAGCGAGTTGTTTCTTAGCTTGCCAAGGAGCTGGAAGCAAGATGCTGTGGGGCCCAACTCGCCCTTTGGAAAGAAGCCTGCACGTTGTGCCTTTCAGCTCTAGGGCAAAGAAGCACACCCAGAGCAGAAGTCCTACTTCAGCCAGATCAGGCCTGCAAAGAAACTGCGTTTCACAGGCCTTTGGAAGGGATGTTCCCACTAGGCTGTAAGAGCACTGTGCAGAGCGAGTTGTTTCTTAGCTTCCCAAAGAGCTGGAAGCAAGATGCTGTGGGGCCCAACTCGCCCTTTGGAAAGAAGCCTGCACGTTGTGCCTTTCAGCTCTAGGGCAAAGTAGCACACCCAGAGCAGAAGTCCTACTTCAGGCAGATCAGGCCTGCAAAGAAACTGCGTTTCACAGGCCTTTGGAAGAGATGTTCCCGGTAGGCTGTAAGAGAACTGTGCAGAGCGAGTTGTTTCTTAGCTTCCCAAAGAGCTGGAAGCAAGATGCTGTGGGGCCCAACTCGCCCTTTGGAAAGAAGCCTGCACGTTGTGCCTTTCAGCTCTAGGGCAAAGTAGCACACCCAGAGCAGAAGTCCTACTTCAGCCAGATCAGGCCTGCAAAGAAACTGCGTTTCACAGGCCTTTGGAAGAGATGTTCCTGGCAGGCTGTAAGAGCACTGTGCAGAGCGGGTTGTTTCCTAGCTTCCCTAAGAGCTGGAAGCAAGATGCTGTGGGGCCCAACTCGCCCTTTCGAATGAAGCCTGCACGTTGTGCCTTTCAGCTCTAGGGCCAATTAGCACACCCAGAGCATAAGTCCTACTTCAGCCAGATCAGGCCTGCAAAGAAGCTGCGTTTCCCAGGCCTTTGGAAGAGATGTTTCCGGTAGGCTGTAAGTACACTGTGCAGAGCGAGTGGTTTCTTAGCTTCCCAAAGAGCTGGAAGCAAGATGCTGTGGGGCCCAACTCGCCCTTTGGAAAGAAGCCTGCACGTTGTGCCTTTCAGCTCTAGGGCAAAGTAGCACACCCAGAGCAGAAGTCCTACTTCAGCCAGATCAGGCCTGCAAAGAAACTGCGTTTCTCAGGCCTTTGGAAGAGATGCTCCAGGTAGGCTGTAAGAGCAGTGTGCAGAGCGAGTTGTTTCTTAGCTTCCCAAAGAGCTGGAAGCAAGATGCTGTGGGGCCCAACTCGCCCCTTGGAAAGAAGCCTGCACGTTGTGCCTTTCAGCTCTAGGGCAAAGTAGCACACCCAGAGCAGAAGTCCTACTTCAGCCGGATCAGGCCTGCAAAGAAACTGCGTTTCACAGGCCTTTGGAAGAGATGTTCCCGGTAGGCTGTAAGAGCACTGTGCAGAGCGAGTTGTTTCTTAGCTTCCCAAAGAGCAGGAAGCAAGATGCTGTGGGGCCCAACTCGCCCTTTGGAAAGAAGCCTGCACGTTGTGCCTTTCAGCTCTAGGGCAAAGTATCACACCCAGAGCAGAAGTCCTACTCCAGCCAGATCAGGCCTGCAAAGAAACTGCGTTTCACAGGCCTTTGGAAGAGATGTTCCCACTAGGCTGTAAGAGCACTGTGCAGAGCGAGTTGTTTCTTAGCTTCCCAAAGAGCTGGAAGCAAGATGCTGTGGGAACCAACTCGCCCCTTTTAAAGAAGCCTGCACCTTGTGCCTTTCAGCTCTAGGGCAAAGTAGCACACCCAGAGCAGAAGTCCTACTTCAGCCAGATCAGGCCTGCAAAGAAACTCCGTTTCACAGGCCTTTGGAAGAGATGTTCCCGGTAGGCTGTAAGAGAACTGTGCAGAGCGAGTTGTTTCTTAGCTTCCCAAAGAGCTGGAAGCAAGATGCTGTGGGGCCCAACTCGCCCTTTGGAAAGAAGCCTGCACGTTGTGCCTTTCAGCTCAAGGGCAAAGTAGCACACCCAGAGCAGAAGTCCTACTTCAGCCAGATCAGGCCTGCAAAGAAACTGCGTTTCACAGGCCTTTGGAAGACATGCTCCCCGGAGGCTGTAAGAGCACTGTGCAGAGCGAGTTGTTTCTTAGCTTCCCAAAGAGCTGGAAGCAAGATGCTGTGGGGCCCAACTCGCCCCTTGGAAAGAAGCCTGCACGTTGTGCCTTTCAGCTCTAGGGCAAAGTAGCACACCCAGAGCAGAAGTCCTACTTCAGCCAGATCAGGCCTGCAAAGAAGCTGCGTTTCCCAGGCCTTTGCAAGAGATGTTTCCGGTAGGCTGTAAGTACACTGTGCAGAGCGAGTGGTTTCTTAGCTTCCCAAAGAGCTGGAAGCAAGATGCTGTGGGGCCCAACTCGCCCTTTGGAAAGAAGCCTGCAGGTTGTGCCTTTCAGCTCTAGGGCAAAGTAGCACACCAAGAGCAGAAGTCTTACTTCAGCCAGATCAGGCCTGCAAAGAAACTGCATTTCACAGGCCTTTGGAAGAGATGTTCCGGGTAGGCTGTAAGAGCACTGTGCAGAGCGAGTTGTTTCTTAGCTTCCCAAAGAGCTGGAAGCAAGATGCTGTGGGGCCCAACTCGCCCTTTGGAAAGAAGCCTGCACGTTGTGTCTTTCAGCTCTAGGGCAAAGTAGCACACCCAGAGCAGAAGTCCTACTTCAGCCAGATCAGGCCTGCAAAGAAACTGCGTTTCACAGGCCTTTGGAAGAGATGTTCCTGGCAGGATGTAAGAGCACTGTGCAGAGCGAGCTGTTTCTTAGCTTCCCAAAGAGCTGGAAGCAAGAAGCTGTGGGGCACAACTTGCCCTTTCGAATGAAGCCTGCACGTTGTGCCTTTCAGCTCTAGGGCCAATTAGCACACCCAGAGCAGAAGTCCTACTTCAGCCAGATCAGGCCTGCAAAGAAGCTGCGTTTCCCAGGCCTTTGGAAGAGATGTTTCCGGTAGGCTGTAAGTACACTGTGCAGAGCGAGTGGTTTCTTAGCTTCCCAAAGAGCTGGAAGCAAGATGCTGTGGGGCCCAACTCGCCCTTTGGAAAGAAGCCTGCACGTTGTGCCTTTCAGCTCTAGGGCAAAGTAGCACACCCAGAGCAGAAGTCCTACTTCAGCCAGATCAGGCCTGCAAAGAAACTGCGTTTCACAGGCCTTTGGAAGAGATGTTCCCTGTAGGCTGAAAGAGCACTGTGCAGAGCGAGTTGTTTCCTAGCTTCCCAAAGAGCTGGAAGCAAGATGCTGTGGGGCCCAACTCGCCCTTTGGAAAGAAGCCTGCACGTTGTGCCTTTCAGCTCTAGGGCAAAGTAGCACACCCAGAGCAGAAGTCCTACTTCAGCCAGATCAGGCCTACAAAGAAACTGCGTTTCACAGGCCTTTGGAAGAGATGTTCCCGGTAGGCTGTAAGAGCACTGTGCAGAGCGAGTTGTTTCTTAGCTTCCCAAAGAGCTGGAAGCAAGAAGCTGTGGGGCCCATCTCGCCCTTTGGAAAGAAGCCTGCACGTTGTGCCTTTCAGCTCTAGGGCAATGTAGCACACTCAGAGCAGAAGTTCTACTTCAGCCAGATCAGGCCTGCAAAGAAACTGCGTTTCACAGGTCTCTGGAAGAGACCTTCCCGGTAGGCTGTAAGAGCACTGTGCAGAGAAGGTTGTTTCTTACATTCCGAAATAGCTGGAAGCAAGAAGCTGTGGGGCCAAACTCACCCTTTGGAAAGAAGCCTGCACGTTGTGCCTTTCAGCTCTAGGGCAAAGTAGCACACCCAGAGCAGAAGTACTACTTCATCCAGATCAGGCCTGCAAAGAAACTGCGTTTCACAGGCCTTTGGAAGAGATGTTCCCGGTAGGCTGTAAGAGCACTGTGCAGAGCGAGTTGTTTCTTAGCTTCCCAAGGAGCTGGAAGCAAGATGCTGTGGGGCCCAACTCGCCCTTTGGAAAGAAGCCTGCACGTTGTGCCTTTCAGCTCTAGGGCAAAGAAGCACACCCAGAGCAGAAGTCCTACTTCAGCCAGATCAGGCCTGCAAAGAAACTGCGTTTCACAGGCCTTTGGAAGAGATGTTCCCACTAGGCTGTAAGAGCACTGTGCAGAGCGAGTTGTTTCTTAGCTTCCCAAAGAGCTGGAAGCAAGATGCTGTGGGGCCCAACTCGCCCTTTGGAAAGAAGCCTGCACGTTGTGCCTTTCAGCTCTAGGGCAAAGTAGCACACCCAGAGCAGAAGTCCTACTTCAGCCAGATCAGGCCTGCAAAGAAACTGCGTTTCACAGGCCTTTGGAAGAGATGCTCCCGGTAGGCTGTAAGAGCACTGTGCAGAGCGAGTTGTTTCTTAGCTTCCCAAAGAGCTGGAAGCAAGATGCTGTGGGGCCCAACTCGCCCTTTGGAAAGAAGCCTGCACGTTGTGCCTTTCAGCTCTAGGGCAAAGTAGCACACCCAGAGCAGAAGTCCTACTTCAGCCAGATCAGGCCTGCAAAGAAACTGCGTTTCACAGGCCTTTGGAAGAGATGTTCCCGGTAGGCTGTAAGAGAACTGTGCAGAGCGAGTTGTTTCTTAGCTTCCCAAAGAGCTGGAAGCAAGATGCTGTGGGGCCCAACTCGCCCTTTGGAAAGAAGCCTGCACGTTGTGCCTTTCAGCTCTAGGGCAAAGTAGCACACCCAGAGCAGAAGTCCTACTTCAGCCAGATCAGGCCTGCAAAGAAACTGCGTTTCACAGGCCTTTGGAAGAGATGTTCCTGGCAGGCTGTAAGAGCACTGTGCAGAGCGGGTTGTTTCTTAGCTTCCCAAAGAGCTGGAAGCAAGATGCTGTGGGGCCCAACTCGCCCTTTCGAATGAAGCCTGCACGTTGTGCCTTTCAGCTCTAGGGCCAATTAGCACACCCAGAGCAGAAGTCCTACTTCAGCCAGATCAGGCCTGCAAAGAAGCTGCGTTTCACAGGCCTTTGGAAGAGATGTTTCTGGTAGGCTGTAAGTACACTGTGCAGAGCGAGTGGTTTCTTAGCTTCCCAAAGAGCTGGAAGCAAGATGCTGTGGGGCCCAACTCGCCCTTTGGAAAGAAGCCTGCACGTTGTGCCTTTCAGCTCTAGGGCAAAGTAGCACACCCAGAGCAGAAGTCCTACTTCAGCCAGATCAGGCCTGCAAAGAAACTGCGTTTCACAGGCCTTTGGAAGAGATGTTCCAGGTAGGCTGTAAGAGCCCTGTGCAGAGCGAGTTGTTTCTTAGCTTCCCAAAGAGCTGGAAGCAAGATGCTGTGGGGCCCAACTCGCCCCTTTTAAAGAAGCCTGCACCTTGTGCCTTTCAGCTCTAGGGCAAAGTAGCACACCCAGAGCAGAAGTCCTACTTCAGCCAGATCAGGCCTGCAAAGAAACTGCGTTTCACAGGCCTTTGGAAGAGATGTTCCCACTAGGCTGTAAGAGCACTGTGCAGAGCGAGTTGTTTCTTAGCTTCCCAAAGAGCTGGAAGCAAGATGCTGTGGGGCCCAACTCGCCCTTTGGAAAGAAGCCTGCACGTTGTGCCTTTCAGCTCTAGGGCAAAGAAGCACACCCAGAGCAGAAGTCCTACTTCAGCCAGATCAGGCCTGCAAAGAAACTGCGTTTCACAGGCCTTTGGAAGAGATGTTCCCGGTAGGCTGTAAGAGCACTGTGCAGAGCGAATTGTTTCTTAGCTTCCCAAAGAGCTGGAAGCAAGATGCTGTGGGGCCCAACTCGCCCTTTGGAAAGAAGCCTGCACGTTGTGCCTTTCAGCTCTAGGGCAAAGTAGCACACCCAGAGCAGAAGTCCTACTTCAGCCAGATCAGGCCTGCAAAGAAACTGCGTTTCACAGGCCTTTGGAAGAGATGTTCCCGGTAGGCTGTAAGAGCACTGTGCAGAGCGAGTTGTTTCTTAGCTTCCCAAAGAGCTGGAAGCAAGATGCTGTGGGACCCAACTCGCCCCTTTTAAAGAAGCCTGCACCTTGTGCCTTTCAGCTCTAGGGCAAAGTAGCACACCCAGAGCAGAAGTCCTACTTCAGCCAGATCAGGCCTGCAAAGAAACTGCGTTTCACAGGCCTTTTGAAGAGATGTTCCCGGTAGGCTGTAAGAGAACTGTGCAGAGCGAGTTGTTTCTTAGCTTCCCAAAGAGCTGGAAGCAAGATGCTGTGGGGCCCAACTCGCCCTTTGGAAAGAAGCCTGCACGTTGTGCCTTTCAGCTCAAGGGCAAAGTAGCACACCCAGAGCAGAAGTCCTACTTCAGCCAGATCAGGCCTGCAAAGAAACTGCGTTTCACAGGCCTTTGGAAGACATGTTCCCCGGAGGCTGTAAGAGCACTGTGCAGAGCGAGTTGTTTCTTAGCTTCCCAAAGAGCTGGAAGCAAGATGCTGTGGGGCCCAACTCGCCCTTTGGAAAGAAGCCTGCACGTTTTGCCTTTCAGCTCTAGGGCAAAGTAGCACACCCAGAGCAGAAGTCCTACTTCAGCCAGATCAGGCCTGCAAAGAAACTGCGTTTCACAGGCCTTTGGAAGAGATGTTCCTGGTAGGCTGTAAGAGCACTGTGCAGAGCGAGTTGTTTCTTAGCTTCCCAAAGAGCTGGAAGCAAGATGCTGTGGGGCCCAACTCGCCCCTTGGAAAGAAGCCTGCACGTTGTGCCTTTCAGCTCTAGGGCAAAGTAGCACACCCAGAGCAGAAGTCCTACTTCAGCCAGATCAGGCCTGCAAAGAAACTGCGTTTCACAGGCCTTTGCAAGAGATGTTCCCGGTAGGCTGTAAGTGCACTGTGCAGAGCGAGTTGTTTCTTAGCTTCCCAAAGAGCTGGAAGCAAGATGCTGTGGGGCCCAACTCGCCCTTTGGAAAGAAGCCTGCACGTTGTGCCTTTCAGCTCTAGCGCAAAGTAGCACACCCAGAGCAGAAGTCCTACTTCAGCCAGATCAGGCCTGCAAAGAAACTGCATTTCACAGGCCTTTGGAAGAGATGTTCCAGGTAGGCTGTAAGAGCACTGTCCAGAGCGAGTTGTTTCTTAGCTTCCCAAAGAGCTGGAAGCAAGATGCTGTGGGGCCCAACTCGCCCTTTGGAAAGAAGCCTGCACGTTGTGCCTTTCAGCTCTAGGGCAAAGTAGCACACCCAGAGCAGAAGTCCTACTTCAGCCAGATCAGGCCTGCAAAGAAACTGCGTTTCACAGGCCTTTGGAAGAGATGTTCCTGGTAGGATGTAAGAGCACTGTGCAGAGCGAGTTGTTTCTTAGCCTCACAAAGAGCTGGAAGCAAGATGCTGTGGGGCCCAACTCGCCCTTTCGAAAGAAGCCTGCACGTTGTGCCTTTCAGCTCTAGGGCCAAGTAGCACACCCAGAGCAGAAGTCCTACTTCAGCCAGATCAGGCCTGCAAAGAAACTGCGTTTCACAGGCCTTTGGAAGAGATGTTTCCGGTAGGCTGTAAGTGCACTGTGCAGAGCGAGTGGTTTCTTAGCTTCCCAAAGAGCTGGAAGCAAGATGCTGTGGGGCCCAACTCGCCCTTTGGAAAGAAGCCTGCACGTTGTGCCTTTCAGCTCTAGGGCAAAGTAGCACACCCAGAGCAGAAGTCCTACTTCAGCCAGATCAGGCCTGCAAAGAAACTGCGTTTCACAGGCCTTTGGAAGAGATGTTCCCGGTAGGCTGTAAGAGCACTGTGCAGAGCGAGTTGTTTCTTAGCTTCCCAAAGAGCTGGAAGCAAGATGCTGTGGGGCCCAACTCGCCCTTTGGAAAGAAGCCTGCACGTTGTGCCTTTCAGCTCTAGGGCCAAGTAGCACACCCAGAGCAGAAGTCCTACTTCAGCCAGATCAGGCCTGCAAAGAAACTGCGTTTCACAGGCCTTTGGAAGAGATGTTCCCGGTAGGCTGTAAGAGCACTGTGCAGAGCGAGTTGTTTCTTAGCTTCCCAAAGAGCTGGAAGCAAGATGCTGTGGGGCCCAACTCGCCCTTTGGAAAGAAGCCTGCACGTTGTGCCTTTCAGCTCTAGGGCAAAGTAGCACACCCAGAGCAGAAGTCCTACTTCAGCCAGATCAGGCCTGCAAAGAAACTGCGTTTCACAGGCCTTTGGAAGAGATGTTCCCACTAGGCTGTAAGAGCACTGTGCAGAGCGAGTTGTTTCTTAGCTTCCCAAAGAGCTGGAAGCAAGATGCTGTGGGGCCCAACTCGCCCTTTTGAAAGAAGCCTGCACGTTGTGCCTTTCAGCTCTAGGGCAAAGTAGCACACCCAGAGCAGAAGTCCTACTTCAGCCAGATCAGGCCTGCAAAGAAACTGCGTTTCACAGGCCTTTGGAAGAGATGTTCCCCGGAGGCTGTAAGAGCACTGTGCAGAGCGAGTTGTTTCTTAGCTTCCCAAAGAGCTGGAAGCAAGATGCTGTGGGGCCCAACTCGCCCTTTGGAAAGAAGCCTGCACGTTGTGCCTTTCAGCTCTAGGGCAAAGTAGCACACCCAGAGCAGAAGTCCTACTTCAGCCAGATCAGGCCTGCAAAGAAACTGCGTTTCACAGGCCTTTGGAAGAGATGTTCCCACTAGGCTGTAAGAGCACTGTGCAGAGCGAGTTGTTTCTTAGCTTCCCAAAGAGCTGGAAGCAAGATGCTGTGGGGCCCAACTCGCCCTTTGGAAAGAAGCCTGCACGTTGTGCCTTTCAGCTCTAGGGCAAAGTAGCACACCCAGAGCAGAAGTCCTACTTCAGCCAGATCAGGCCTGCAAAGAAACTGCGTTTCACAGGCCTTTGGAAGAGATGTTCCCACTAGGCTGTAAGAGCACTGTGCAGAGCGAATTGTTTCTTAGCTTCCCAAAGAGCTGGAAGCAAGATGCTGTGGGGCCCAACTCGCCCTTTGGAAAGAAGCCTGCACGTTGTGCCTTTCAGCTCTAGGGCAAAGTAGCACACCCAGAGCAGAAGTCCTACTTCAGCCAGATCAGGCCTGCAAAGAAACTGCGTTTCACAGGCCTTTGGAAGAGATGTTCCCGGTAGGCTGTAAGAGCACTGTGCAGAGCGAGTTGTTTCTTAGCTTCCCAAAGAGCTGGAAGCAAGATGCTGTGGGACCCAACTCGCCCTTTGGAAAGAAGCCTGCACGTTGTGCCTTTCAGCTCTAGGGCAAAGTAGCACACCCAGAGCAGAAGTCCTACTTCAGCCAGATCAGGCCTGCAAAGAAACTGCGTTTCACAGGCCTTTGGAAGAGATGTTTCCGGTAGGCTGTAAGAACACTGTGCAGAGCGAGTTGTTTCTTAGCTTCCCAAAGAGCTGGAAGCAAGATGCTGTGGGGCCCAACTCGCCCTTTGGAAAGAAGACTGCACGTTGTGCCTTTCAGCTCTAGCGCAAAGTAGCACACCCAGAGCAGAAGTCCTACTTCAGCCAGATCAGGCCTGCAAAGAAACTGCGTTTCACAGGCCTTTGGAAGAGATGTTCCCGGTAGGCTGTAAGAGCACTGTGCAGAGCGAGTTGTTTCTTAGCTTCCCAAAGAGCTGGAAGCAAGATGCTGTGGGGCCCAACTCGCCCTTTGGAAAGAAGCCTGCACGTTGTGTCTTTCAGCTCTAGGGCAAAGTAGCACACCCAGAGCAGAAGTCCTACTTCAGCCAGATCAGGCCTGCAAAGAAACTGCGTTTCACAGGCCTTTGGAAGAGATGTTCCTGGTAGGCTGTAAGAGCACTGTGCACAGCGAGTTGTTTCTTAGCCTCCCAAAGAGCTGGAAGCAAGATGC
Source organism: Equus przewalskii (assembly GCF_037783145.1). Classification (NCBI taxonomy): domain Eukaryota; kingdom Metazoa; phylum Chordata; class Mammalia; order Perissodactyla; family Equidae; genus Equus; species Equus przewalskii. The sequence goes on along the minus strand of NW_027227621.1, from coordinate 9,047 downwards.
TGTGGGGCCCAACTCGCCCTTTCGAAAGAAGCCTGCACGTTGTGCCTTTCAGCTCTAGGGCCAAGTAGCACACCCAGAGCAGAAGTCCTACTTCAGCCAGATCAGGCCTGCAAAGAAGCTGCGTTTCACAGGCCTTTGGAAGAGATGTTTCCGGTAGGCTGTAAGAGCACTGTGCAGAGCGAGTTGTTTCTTAGCTTCCCAAAGAGCTGGAAGCAAGATGCTGTGGGGCCCAACTCGCCCTTTGGAAAGAAGCCTGCACGTTGTGCCTTTCAGCTCTAGGGCAAAGTAGCACACCCAGAGCAGAAGTCCTACTTCAGCCAGATCAGGCCTGCAAAGAAACTGCGTTTCACAGGCCTTTGGAAGAGATGTTCCCACTAGGCTGTAAGAGCACTGTGCAGAGCGAGTTGTTTCTTAGCTTCCCAAAGAGCTGGAAGCAAGATGCTGTGGGGCCCAACTCGCCCTTTGGAAAGAAGCCTGCACGTTGTGCCTTTCAGCTCTAGGGCAAAGTAGCACACCCAGAGCATAAGTCCTACTTCAGCCAGATCAGGCCTGCAAAGAAACTGCGTTTCACAGGCCTTTGGAAGAGATGTTCCCTGTAGGCTGTAAGAGCACTGTGCAGAGCGAGTTGTTTCTTAGCTTCCCAAAGAGCTGGAAGCAAGATGCTGTGGGGCCCAACTCGCCCTTTGGAAAGAAGCCTGCACGTTGTGCCTTTCAGCTCTAGGGCAAAGTAGCACACCCAGAGCAGAAGTCCTACTTCAGCCAGATCAGGCCTGCAAAGAAACTGCGTTTCACAGGCCTTTGGAAGAGATGTTCCCGGTAGGCTGTAAGAGCACTGTGCAGAGCGAGTTGTTTCTTAGCTTCCCAAAGAGCTGGAAGCAAGATGCTGTGGGGCCCAACTCGCCCTTTGGAAAGAAGCCTGCACGTTGTGCCTTTCAGCTCTAGGGCAAAGTAGCACACCCAGAGCAGAAGTCCTACTTCAGCCAGATCAGGCCTGCAAAGAAACTGCGTTTCACAGGCCTTTGGAAGAGATGTTCCAGGTAGGCTGTAAGAGCACTGTGCAGAGCGAGTTGTTTCTTAGCTTCCCAAAGAGCTGGAAGCAAGATGCTGTGGGGCCCAACTCGCCCTTTTTAAAGAAGCCTGCACGTTGTGCCTTTCAGCTCTAGGGCAAAGTAGCACACCCAGAGCAGAAGTCCTACTTCAGCCAGATCAGGCCTGCAAAGAAACTGCGTTTCACAGGCCTTTGGAAGAGATGTTCCCGGTAGGCTGTAAGAGCACTGTGCAGAGCGAGTTGTTTCTTAGCTTCCCAAAGAGCTGGAAGCAAGATGCTGTGGGGCCCAACTCGCCCTTTGGAAAGAAGCCTGCACGTTGTGCCTTTCAGCTCTAGGGCAAAGTAGCACACCCAGAGCAGAAGTCCTACTTCAGCCAGATCAGGCCTGCAAAGAAACTGCGTTTCACAGGCCTTTGGAAGAGATGTTCCCACTAGGCTGTAAGAGCACTGTGCAGAGCGAGTTGTTTCTTAGCTTCCCAAAGAGCTGGAAGCAAGATGCTGTGGGGCCCAACTCGCCCTTTGGAAAGAAGCCTGCACGTTGTGCCTTTCAGCTCTAGGGCAAAGTAGCACACCCAGAGCAGAAGTCCTACTTCAGCCAGATCAGGCCTGCAAAGAAACTGCGTTTCACAGGCCTTTGGAAGAGATGTTCCCGGTAGGCTGTAAGAGCACTGTGCAGAGCGAGTTGTTTCTTAGCTTCCCAAAGAGCTGGAAGCAAGATGCTGTGGAGCCCAACTCGCCCTTTGGAAAGAAGCCTGCACGTTGTGCCTTTCAGCTCTAGGGCAAAGTAGCACACCCAGAGCAGAAGTCCTACTTCAGCCAGATCAGGCCTGCAAAGAAACTGCGTTTCACAGGCCTTTGGAAGAGATGTTCCCACTAGGCTGTAAGAGCACTGTGCAGAGCGAGTTGTTTCTTAGCTTCCCAAAGAGCTGGAAGCAAGATGCTGTGGGGCCCAACTCGCCCTTTGGAAAGAAGCCTGCACGTTGTGCCTTTCAGCTCTAGGGCAAAGTAGCACACCCAGAGCAGAAGTCCTACTTCAGCCAGATCAGGCCTGCAAAGAAACTGCGTTTCACAGGCCTTTGGAAGAGATGTTCCCAGTAGGCTGTAAGAGCACTGTGCAGAGCGAGTTGTTTCTTAGCTTCCCAAAGAGCTGGAAGCAAGATGCTGTGGGGCCCAACTCGCCCCTTTTAAAGAAGCCTGCACGTTGTGCCTTTCAGCTCTAGGGCAAAGTAGCACACCCAGAGCAGAAGTCCTACTTCAGCCAGATCAGGCCTGCAAAGAAACTGCGTTTCACAGGCCTTTGGAAGAGATGTTCCCGGTAGGCTGTAAGAGCACTGTGCAGAGCGAGTTGTTTCTTAGCTTCCCAAAGAGCTGGAAGCAAGATGCTGTGGGGCCCAACTCGCCCTTTGGAAAGAAGCCTGCACGTTGTGCCTTTCAGCTCTAGGGCAAAGTAGCACACCCAGAGCAGAAGTCCTACTTCAGCCAGATCAGGCCTGCAAAGAAACTGCGTTTTACAGGCCTTTGGAAGAGATACTCCAGGTAGGCTGTAAGAGCACTGTGCAGAGCGAGTTGTTTCTTAGCTTCCCAAAGAGCTGGAAGCAAGATGCTGTGGGGCCCAACTCGCCCTTTGGAAAGAAGCCTGCACGTTGTGCCTTTCAGCTCTAGGGCAAAGTATCACACCCAGAGCAGAAGTCCTACTTCAGCCAGATCAGGCCTGCAAAGAAACTGCGTTTCACAGGCCTTTGGAAGAGATGTTCCCATTAGGCTGTAAGAGCACTGTGCAGAGCGAGTTGTTTCTTAGCTTCCCAAAGAGCTGGAAGCAAGATGCTGTGGGACCCAACTCGCCCCTTTTAAAGAAGCCTGCACGTTGTGCCTTTCAGCTCTAGGGCAAAGTAGCACACCCAGAGCAGAAGTCCTACTTCAGCCAGATCAGGCCTGCAAAGAAACTGCGTTTCACAGGCCTTTGGAAGAGATGTTCCCGGTAGGCTGTAAGAGCACTGTCCAGAGCGAGTTGTTTCTTAGCTTCCCAAAGAGCTGGAAGCAAGATGCTGTGGGGCCCAACTCGCCCTTTGGAAAGAAGCCTGAACGTTGTGCCTTTTGGCTCTAGGGCAAAGTAGCACACCCAGAGCAGAAGTCCTACTTCAGCCAGATCAGGCCTGCAAAGAAACTGCGTTTCACAGTCCTTTGGAAGACATGCTCCCCGGAGGCTGTAAGAGCACTGTGCAGAGCGAGTTGTTTCTTAGCTTCCCAAAGAGCTGGAAGCAAGATGCTGTGGGGCCCAACTCGCACTTTCGAAAGAAGCCTGCACGTTGTGCCTTTCAGCTCTAGGGCAAAGTAGCACACCCAGAGCAGAAGTCCTACTTCAGCCAGATCAGGCCTGCAAAGAAACTGCGTTTCACAGGCCTTTGGAAGAGATGTTCCCGGTAGGCTGTAAGAGCACTGTGCAGAGCGAGTTGTTTCTTAGCTTCCCAAAGAGCTGGAAGCAAGATGCTGTGGGGCACAACTCGCCCTTTGGAAAGAAGCCTGCACGTTGTGCCTTTCGGCTCTAGGGCAAAGTAGCACACCCAGAGCAGAAGTCCTACTTCAGCCAGATCAGGCCTGCAAAGAAACTGCGTTTTACAGGCCTTTGGAAGAGATACTCCAGGTAGGCTGTAAGAGCACTGTGCAGAGCGAGTTGTTTCTTAGCTTCCCAAAGAGCTGGAAGCAAGATGCTGTGGGGCCCAACTCGCCCTTTGGAAAGAAGCCTGCACGTTGTGCCTTTCAGCTCTAGGGCAAAGTAGCACACCCAGAGCAGAAGTCCTACTTCAGCCAGATCAGGCCTGCAAAGAAACTGCGTTTCACAGGCCTTTGGAAGAGATGTTCCCGGTAGGCTGTAAGAGCACTGTGCAGAGCGAGTTGTTTCTTAGCTTCCCAAAGAGCTGGAAGCAAGATGCTGACGGGCCCAACTCGCCCTTTGGAAAGAAGCCTGCACGTTGTGCCTTTCAGCTCTAGGGCAAAGTATCACACCCAGAGCAGAAGTCCTACTTCAGCCAGATCAGGCCTGCAAAGAAACTGCGTTTCACAGGCCTTTGGAAGAGATGTTCCCACTAGGCTGTAAGAGCACTGTGCAGAGCGAGTTGTTTCTTAGCTTCCCAAAGAGCTGGAAGCAAGATGCTGTGGGACCCAACTCGCCCTTTGGAAAGAAGCCTGCACGTTGTGCCTTTCAGCTCTAGGGCAAAGTAGCACACCCAGAGCAGAAGTCCTACTTCAGCCAGATCAGGCCTGCAAAGAAACTGCGTTTCACAGGCCTTTGGAAGAGATGTTCCCGGTAGGCTGTAAGAGCACTGTGCAGAGCGAGTTGTTTCTTAGCTTCCCAAAGAGCTGGAAGCAAGATGCTGTGGGGCCCAACTCGCCCTTTGGAAAGAAGCCTGCACGTTGTGCCTTTCAGCTCTAGGGCAAAGTAGCACACCCAGAGCAGAAGTCCTACTTCAGCCAGATCAGGCCTGCAAAGAAACTGCGTTTCACAGGCCTTTGGAAGAGATACTCCAGGTAGGCTGTAAGAGCACTGTGCAGAGCGAGTTGTTTCTTAGCTTCCCAAAGAGCTGGAAGCAAGATGCTGTGGGGCCCAACTCGCCCTTTGGAAAGAAGCCTGCACGTTGTGCCTTTCAGCTCTAGGGCAAAGTAGCACACCCAGAGCAGAAGTCCTACTTCAGCCAGATCAAGCCTGCAAAGAAACTGCGTTTCACAAGCCTTTGGAAGAGATGTTCCCGGTAGGCTGTAAGAGCACTGTGCAGAGCGAGTTGTTTCTTAGCTTCCCAAGAGCTGGAAGCAAGATGCTGTGGGGCCCAACTCGCCCTTTGGAAAGAAGCCTGCACGTTGTGCCTTTCAGCTCTAGGGCAAAGTATCACACCCAGAGCAGAAGTCCTACTTCAGCCAGATCAGGCCTGCAAAGAAACTGCGTTTCACAGGCCTTTGGAAGAGATGTTTCCGGTAGGCTGTAAGAGCACTGTGCAGAGCGAGTTGTTTCTTAGCTTCCCAAAGAGCTGGAAGCAAGATGCTGTGGGACCCAACTCGCCCTTTGGAAAGAAGCCTGCACGTTGTGCCTTTCAGCTCTAGGGCAAAGTAGCACACCCAGAGCAGAAGTCCTACTTCAGCCAGATCAGGCCTGCAAAGAAACTGCGTTTCACAGGCCTTTGGAAGAGATGTTCCCGGTAGGCTGTAAGAGCACTGTGCAGAGCGAGTTGTTTCTTAGCTTCCCAAAGAGCTGGAAGCAAGATGCTGTGGGGCCCAACTCGCCCTTTGGAAAGAAGCCTGCACGTTGTGCCTTTCAGCTCTAGGGCAAAGTAGCACACCCAGAGCAGAAGTCCTACTTCAGCCAGATCAGGCCTGCAAAGAAACTGCGTTTCACAGGCCTTTGGAAGAGATGTTCCCACTAGGCTGTAAGAGCACTGTGCAGAGCGAGTTGTTTCTTAGCTTCCCAAAGTGCTGGAAGCAAGATGCTGTGGGGCCCAACTCGCCCTTTGGAAAGAAGCCTGCACGTTGTGCCTTTCAGCTCTAGGGCAAAGAAGCACACCCAGAGCAGAAGTCCTACTTCAGCCAGGTCAGGCCTGCAAAGAAACTGCGTTTCACAGGCCTTTGGAAGAGATGTTCCCGGTAGGCTGTAAGAGCACTGTGCAGAGCGAACTGTTTCTTAGCTTCCCAAAGAGCTGGAAGCAAGATGCTCTGGGGAACAACTCGCCCTTTGGAAAGAAGCCTGCACGTTGTGCCTTTAAGCTCTAGGGCAAAGCAGCTCACCCAGAGCAGAAGTCCTACTTCAGCCAGATCAGGCCTGCAAAGAAACTGCGTTTCACAGGCCTTTGGAAGAGATGTTCCCGGTAGGCTGTAAGAGCACTGTGCAGAGCGAGTTGTTTCTTAGCTTCCCAAAGAGCTGGAAGCAAGATGCTGTGGGGCCCAACTCGCAGTTTGGAAAGAAGCCTGCACGTTGTGCCTTTCAGCTCTAGGGCTAAGTAGCACACCCAGAGCAGAAGTCCTACTTCAGCCAGATCAGGCCTGCAAAGAAACTGCGTTTCACAGGCCTTTGGAAGAGATGTTCCTGGTAGGCTGTGAGAGCACTGTGCAGAGCGAGTTGTTTTTTAGCTTCCCAAAGAGCTGGAAGCAAGATGCTGTGGGGCCCAACTCGCCCTTTGGAATGAAGCCTGCACGTTGTGCCTTTCAGCTCTAGGGCCAATTAGCACACCCAGAGCAGAAGTCCTACTTCAGCCAGATCAGGCCTGCAAAGAAGCTGCGTTTCCCAGGCCTTTGGAAGAGATGTTTCCGGTAGGCTGTAAGTACACTGTGCAGAGCGAGTGGTTTCTTAGCTTCCCTAAGAGCTGGAAGCAAGATGCTGTGGGGCCCAACTCGCCCTTTGGAAAGAAGCCTGCACGTTGTGCCTTTCAGCTCTAGGGCAAAGTAGCACACCCAGAGCTGAAGTCCTACTTCAGCCAGATCAGGCCTGCAAAGAAACTGCCTTTCACAGGCCTTTGGAAGAGATGCTCCCGGTAGGCTGTAAGAGCATTGTGCAGAGCGAGTTGTTTCTTAGCTTCCCAAAGAGCTGGAAGCAAGATGCTGTGGGGCCCAACTCGCCCTTTGGAAAGAAGCCTGCACGTTGTGCCTTTCAGCTCTAGGGCAAAGTAGCGAACCCAGAGCAGAAGTCCTACTTCAGCCAGATCAGGCCTGCAAAGAAACTGCCTTTGACAGGCCTTTGGAAGAGATGTTCCCGGTAGGCTGTAAGAGCACTGTGCAGAGCGAGTTGTTTCTTGGCTTCCCAAAGAGCTGGAAGCAAGATGCTGTGGGGCCCATCTCGCCCTTTGGAAAGAAGCCTGCACGTTGCGCCTTTCAGCTCTAGGGCAAAGTAGCACACCCAGAGCAGAAGTCCTACTCCAGCCAGATCAGGCCTGCAAAGAAACTGCGTTTCACAGGCCTTTGGAAGAGATGTTCCCACTAGGCAGTAAGAGCACTGTGCAGAGCGAGATGTTTCTTAGCTTCCCAAAGAGCTGGAAGCAAGATGCTGTGGGACCCAACTCGCCCCTTTTTAAGAAGCCTGCACCTTGTGCCTTTCAGCTCTAGGGCAAAGTAGCACACCCAGAGCAGAAGTCCTACTTCAGCCAGATCAGGCCTGCAAAGAAACTGCGTTTCACAGGCCTTTGGAAGAGATGTTCCCGGTAGACTGTAAGAGAACTGTGCAGAGCGAGTTGTTTCTTAGCTTCCCAAAGAGCTGGAAGCAAGATGCTGTGGGGCCCAACTCGCCCTTTGGAAAGAAGCCTGCACGTTGTGCCTTTCAGCTCTAGGGCAAAGTAGCACACCCAGAGCAGAAGTCCTACTTCAGCCAGATCAGGCCTGCAAAGAAGCTGCGTTTCCCAGGCCTTTGCAAGAGATGTTTCCGGTAGGCTGTAAGTACACTGTGCAGAGCGAGTGGTTTCTTAGCTTCCCAAAGAGCTGGAAGCAAGATGCTGTGGGGCCCAACTCGCCCATTGGAAAGAAGCCTGCAGGTTGTGCCTTTCAGCTCTAGGGCAAAGTAGCACACCCAGAGCAGAAGTCCTACTTCAGCCAGATCAGGCCTGCAAAGAAACTGCATTTCACAGGCCTTTGGAAGAGATGTTCCGGGTAGGCTGTAAGAGCACTGTGCAGAGCGAGTTGTTTCTTAGCTTCCCAAAGAACTGGAAGCAAGATGCTGTGGGGCCCAACTCGCCCTTTGGAAAGAAGCCTGCACGTTGTGCCTTTCAGCTCTAGGGCAAAGTAGCACACCCAGAGCAGAAGTCCTACTTCAGCCAGATCAGGCCTGCAAAGAAACTGCGTTTCACAGGCCTTTGGAAGAGATGTTCCCACTAGGCAGTAAGAGCACTGTGCAGAGTGAGTTGTTTCTTAGCTTCCCAAAGAGCTGGAAGCAAGATGCTGTGGGGCCCAACTCGCCCTTTGGAAAGAAGCCTGCACGTTGTGCCTTTCAGCTCTAGGGCAAAGTAGCACACCCAGAGCAGAAGTCCTACTTCAGCCAGATCAGGCCTGCAAAGAAACTGCGTTTCACAGGCCTTTGGAAGAGATGTTTCCTGTAGGCTGAAAGAGCACTGTGCAGAGCGAGTTGTTTCCTAGCTTCCCAAAGAGCTGGAAGCAAGATGCTGTGGGGCCCAACTCGCCCTTTGGAAAGAAGCCTACACGTTGTGCCTTTCGCTCTAGGGCAATGTAGCACACCCAGAGCAGAAGTCCTACTTCAGCCAGATCAGGCCTGCAAAGAAACTGCATTTCACAGGCCTTTGGAAGAGATGTTCCCACTAGGCTGTAAGAGCACTGTGCAGAGCGAGTTGTTTCTTAGCTTCCCAAAGAGCTGGAAGCAAGATGCTGTGGGGCCCAACTCGCCCTTTGGAAAGAAGCCTGCACGTTGTGCCTTTCAGCTCTAGGGCAAAGTAGCACACCCAGAGCAGAAGTCCTACTTAAGCCAGATCAGGCCTGCAAAGAAACTGCGTTTCCCAGGCCTTTGGAAGAGATGTTCCTGATAGGCTGTAAGAGCACTGTGCAGAGCGAGTTGTTTCTTAGCTTCCCAAAGAGCTGGAAGCAAGATGCTGTGGGGCCCAACTCGCCCTTTGGAATGAAGCCTGCACGTTGTGGCTTACAAATCTAGGGCAAAGTAGCACACCCAGAGCAGAAGTCCTACTTCAGCCAGATCAGGCCTGCAAAGAAGCTGCGTTTCCCAGGCCTTTGGAAGAGATGCTTCCGGTAGACTGTAAGAGCACTGTGCAGAGCGAGTGATTTCTTAGCTTCCCAAAGAGCTGGAAGCAAGATGCTGTGGGGCCCAACTCGCCCTTTGGAATGAAGCCTGCACGTTGTGCCTTTAAGCTCTAGGGCCAAGTAGCACACCCAGAGCAGAAGTCCTACTTCAGCCAGATCAGGCCTGCAAAGAAGCTGCGTTTCCCAGGCCTTTGGAAGAGATGTTACCGGTAGGCTGTAAGTACACTGTGCAGAGCGAGTGGTTTCTTAGCTTCCCAAAGAGCTG